>NC_056719.1:16132846-16142846 GCF_018831695.1 Puntigrus tetrazona
GAAGCAGCGCATCCAAGAGAAAAAGCTTATGAAATTAAGTGAGAATGGGCAAAGGGAAGCAGATGCAATCTCGTATAAGAGTGTGTATGTATATACGTCCAAGGTTGTGATAAAAGCCAAAATGCAAAGAAGCTTGAAAAATCTAAGACATTATCTTCACATCTAAAGGATTCATAATATCTCTTCAGATGCAAACAAGATCTATTACTGTACTATGAATGCTATCTGAGCTAGTAGATTTGAAATGTGATATGTTTGGGTCCAGTAAATGAATAAATTAACGACAGCTACACAATTAATTTTTTTCCTACAAATTAAATGTAAATGTACAATACATATTTTCAAAAATGTTTGTATTATATTGATTTTTAATACTTTTTTAAAGAATTGCAATAATTGGTCTTCTTAAGTACCCATGTCTCAATTTACACACAAAATATATGTTTTAATAAATAACTAATACATGCTACTAATTTAAAGATTCTTTTTTTTTCTGAAAATTAAGAAATCAGAAAAATACATCCACTGCTTATAGACAAAATGATTAATGCAAACAGATATTTCACAAAACAGATAAATATAATAAAACACACAGTTAATCCAATCTTTTATTTAATGCCAACCTAACATAACTGCATTATGGTAAACTGTACAGTTCTGAATGTTTTCAAACAAAGTTAATAAAACTGTAATGCAGAAATCTCTAAGCCGCCTTGTTTGACAGTCGATGCCTTACAATCTTATAAATAGTAGTCAGAACTCAACTAACTCTCAGCGCTGAGTGGTTTTTGCTGCCTATTTAGACCATTTTCATAAAGTTTCTCACCTTGAGTAAATAATGACAGAATTTCTGGTTCAATTTCAATCTATGTAGTCTCTTTCTCAATACCAACCACTGCAAATCAGCTTTAGAGAAAATGTTACGCTTTACGTTATATTTAGGAGTAGGTTATTAGTGGTGACTACAGTACGAATTATATGTTTCATGATTAAACCTTTTATCTGAGCAATCCCTTTAATAACCAAATAAGAGTAAGATGACAAACGTGTGAATAAGTGAGAGATGCAAATAATATTTATTTAGCACGTGTGAGGTCTTTTACGGTTGAATAAACTAACCGTCACATGCTTTAACGTTGTTTTTCTGTTGTTTAGCATTTTAAATCAACTATAATTTGTTAATTCTTATCATGAAATGAACACTCATTATTGGTGCAAGACCACACAAGAAGATGCAAATGGCAATTAAATGATATTCTTTTGTCTTTTTTTAAACAAAGTATCTTATAAACAGCCAGCAATCCCAGTGAATTTCGCGAAATCCGTATCGATTGCAGGCGGAGTGTGTGTACCCATTCACAACCCCAGGGCCTCTATTTTACTCAGCCGATCGATCTCACGTGTCAATACACCAAGTGCGAGCACTGGGCCTTTGTGATGGGGTGTAAGTTTACTCATAAAGTGACTGTTCAGGTCGTGAGCAGGCGTTGCTGGGCTTCTGTGGCAGGACGGGTGTCGCTTGATACGGCATCAGCAGACGCGCAAAAACATCTGGAGAGACAGAGAGCAAACTGCTATTATTATGATGATTTTCATGCTAAACTTTCTGCTGAGTAATTCAGCCGACAATTCTTCGGCAAAAGGGCTGTTAGGGTCCGTCGCTGCTTACGGGGAGCAGCAGACGTGTTTATAATGAAAGAGAAGGGTTTTATTTCTCCAGAGGGAAATAGCTATTAAATTGAAACAGTGTTCATCTGATACTGAAAGTTATTCATGCCCCATCGCACACAACAGACTACTTGGTGCAATTCGTGCCTGTGTATTTCTCTCTCTGGCCCGACCCAAGTGTGAGCCCACATTAGAGGAGCAGATATTTACGTTATTGCAAAGTGTCAACATGTTCCTGCTGTTAATGTTAACTAACCGCCAAACGGCTTCTCGCAGAAAATTAGCGTCAGCTTAATACCCAGGAACGATCAAATACGCTTCCAGAGCCACGTTCATTAAAGGAGTCGTGATTTGTGAAGCATCAACCAAAGTAAATGGCTCACGAACGCAGCATCATGGTGACTTTCGGTTAACCTTTCCCCGCTTATTCATGAGATATCAATCAGGTCCCCAACAAAAGACAGGTTTACAGCAGTCCCGCTTCTAGGTGCCCTATCCTGTGTCCTGAATGAGTCACTGACTTCCCAGGCTCATAAGGAAGATGATCGTTACAAACGGAGAGATTAGAGACAATGTCGCACTGGTAATATAGCCTGTTAGCGGTATGCAGATCATTTTGAATCTGACAGGGACGTTGAGGCTAGTCATGACGGAGAGTGTCTATACAGACACAGAAACAGTCGTAGTTAAGTGTCAGAGATAGACTGATGACTTGGCGACATGAATATGTACGTATGTATGTGTGTGTGCTTGGAGTGATCTATATATAACAGAATATGTAGAGAGAAGATATTGACACACACACACGTATGTTGCCTAAATGTATGTGTGTAAACACAATGATATATGTGTGTGTGTGTGTGCATAAACGTGAACGTAAACGTGAATTCATGCGTCTGTTTGTTCTAGTTTACTTGGTGACAATTTCAATTATTCATATAATTATTTACAGGTGAAAGAAGATGACACCTGGATATATATTTTGACTGAAAATGCATTTTTCTATGCATTTGATGTGAAATGACCTGTATTCAAGTGATGATAAAAAGTTGTTATTTTAAAAAGCAGAGGCTTGGTTTTTATTTTGATATATAATATGTCTATATGGTATGTATATATTTAGGTGAAAATCATAATCAAAAATATTAATGTGATGATAGCAAAAAATAATAATAATAATAATAATAATATATAATATTATATATATATATATATATATATATATATATATATATATATATATATATATATATATATATATATATATAAAATAACAAGAGCATCATACCAGTAGTATGGAAATGTGGCGAAAGTTACAGTCGCAGGGGGTGAAGTGAGGCGAAGACCTGGCAGCAAGCCGGGTCTCTCATCTGTCTCCTGAAATCTCTCATTCATCGCTCGCCTCTCAGAGGACAGCCTCACCTGAGGATGATGTCATTCAAAGGTGACAGCACTGAGAATTACCTGTGAAAATATGATATTTATATGGATGAGTTCCCGTGTGATTTGACAGTGTCATTTAGAGGGGATTCGGCTAATGTCTTCAGTCAGCACACACCGCTAGTTTACATTCTAGCTCACTTTTATTGACGTGATCCAATCACTAACACGTTCACTTAGCAAGCCGAGCAGTGATGAGAAAAGGCATCCAGAAACATGATTTATAATACACAAAAATTGTTGAAAGAAAATTACCAATTGCATTTTTTGTTGTTGGAAATGAAAAACTAATTTCGTAAACTAATTTTAGCTAAAAGAAATGTGTAAAAACTTGGACAAAAACAAATTAGGAGTCACACATATAAAAAAAAAAAGGATATGAACTAATATAACAATTGCAGCTATAATAAAATATATAGATGCTTTTAACTTTTTTAACGTAAAGAATTACTTCAGAGGAAAACTTTTCATAAATGTCCATTGATTCTGGGTAATAATTTATTTCGATAGCCCACTTTAGACACTCTACTAACAGTAAGTAACTTTGCAACTACAGAAACTTTTCATACTGCATGTAACCCTCAAACCTACATTAACAGCCTACAATGAGAGCTACTTATAATTAGTGTGAAATAACTAAAGCTGACTCTCAAAAATAAAGCCATTTTCTAAATAAAAATATTCTATTAAAAGTACGTTTTGCACTCAAAACATTCTTACATAAACCACAAACTGATTCTCTTCCCTTTCCATAAATCTCCGATCTATTCGTCATCTTGTATACGCGTCTATCGTTCAAAATAATAAGACTTAACTCCATGATTTAGCACCGGGTTGTCAAAATGCCTTAAAAACAACGAGCCGCAATAAATGCGATGCAATTTAAAGCACTGCTGTGGGAAAATCAATACAGAAATACTCAGTTAAACTGTACTGAAAAGGCATTTTAAAAGCTCAGCCATATTTAACATTAATAGATGATGACAGCGTTGCCAAACTAAAAATCAAAAACTAAACTGATGATGACCGCTTCTTGGTTGCGATGATGCAGAACGAAGTGTTTAGAGGAACCTATAAATGTCCTTATTTAGGCTGGGAGGAAACACAGTCCGGGTCCCAGAGCAGTCCTCGTGAAATGGAGCACATTGCAGCCATCTAATCTAGGAGCATGTTGTTTGATGCTCAAGGACGTCATCACCTCCACCCATATCGAAGAGGAGGGCAACATTTAATTGAGAGCACCATTTAAGAAAGCCAGCACACCATCCCAGGAGTCTCTTTCTCAAGTCATCGAGCAGCGTGATATGTTTGTTTCCAGTGATTTGGTCCTGAGCACATTTTTGATGCAAATGTTCCTTGGCAGCGGAGCACGAGGTGAAGTGGACTTGTCAAAGCCACAGGAGAAAGTGGGGTTATCGTGACAAAACAAACACGCAGTCACAAGGGCAATTACTGCCCTAATATACCGTTTTCCTCAAGACACACATAACCTCAACGCTTAGATGATTGCACAGCACGATATGAAAGCAGCCATCTCCGAGTCACCTTTCCATAATGAAAAGAAGAGAGAAGTCAATGGTGAAAGCACAACGCACTTCAGAAAAGACGGTAAAGCTAATGATTATGCAAAATATAGATCTCTTTTGATCTTGTGCATATTTCCTATGCCACCAAATCTTTGACCAGCTGACGGTTCATTGAAAGGAAACGCTTACGCTTGTAAATGTCATTCCCTCAGACTTTTAATACGACCAAAAATGTAAGCTGTATTCAATTGATCCTTATAATGTTTAAGGAATAGTTCACCCAAAATGAACATTCTCACATCATTTACTTGGTTCCAAACCGTTGTGAATTTCTTTGTTCTGCAAAAGGTATTTTGTAAAAATATGGTCACCATTGACTTTCAAAGTAGGAAAATTAATACTATAAATGTTTATGGGAGAGGCTGCAGGTTCTGGATAACAAGGAGAATAAATAACTTGCAGTAAACGGGAAAACTGCTTTGCACTACAAACCAGTGTAATTATTCACATTTATTATTTTATAATTAAGATAATGTATTAAAATAATACGATAAGACACACCGGTTATCAATATGAAGCAGCACAACGATAGGTTTGGCACAGCTAAAAATAGCCGGACGCTGATGAGACCGAAGCTAGACTCATAGAATTTACAAATGGCTGCCTCCATGTTTACGCCAGGAAAAGGTGGATAGTTGGCTTTGCAAAACCTTTAAGCTTACCTGCTCGTAAGACATGATTCCTTCAGGCATCTGTATTTCGTTATCGGGAGAGTTTTAATGATTTTAACGGAGTTTACGGGTGGTTTTGACGTTGTTGACAGTCGCACTGATTAAAGCGATCATCAGATTCATCCGCGCAGTATAGCAGAACTAAAGCACAACCCGCATCGTGATCAAAGCCATGTTCTCCGCGAAAAGTGCTGGTAGTTTTGCGCTTCTAGCGCTAGATGGTTATATAGTGCAGCTTCAACTTATTTTTAACACAATTTTATTTTCTTTTATTTTTAAATTGTAACATTACTCATTAACCTAAACTCAAAATGCTACCATTTTATAGCCTAACATTTTATATGTTGACATTTATTTCATGCATGGTTTTTAACTTTAATGTACCCAATTGGCCCACATTTAGACAGGTTGCGTGAACAAAACACCCTTTGAAGCGCACTTGTTTTTTGTAGTCTTGCTGTTTGTCATGCATCGCATTTCTGTATGAGCATGCTTAGAAACTGATAAGGTGTCGATTTATAATCAAATAGTAATTACACAATTATGAGTTAAGACCAGATGTGTTTAAAGAATAGCCATTAGCATCACACCTCATGGATCAGAGAGCAATGACAGATTTATACGAATAAAAGGGTCGAGCACTCCAGGAAAGCATTGTGTTATCACTTTATACTCGAGCTTAACGGCCCGGTTCTGCTCCGAGGGCTGGATGCAGCACAGTCAGTGTTTGAAGAACAAACAGATCCTGGGCCCTCTCTTATCTCTAAATGTCTTTTTAAACAGCACAGCTCCTCATAGGCTCTTTAATAAAGCGGAAAATGCATGCTTCATTTTGGCTCTCTGCTGAAAAATTACAGCACAAACACCGTATGCTTCATGTAGGACTTGGCTGGTTTATGCAACATTTGAATTTGATATTTTGTATTTTTACTTTATATTTTACATCCATTTATCTCAGAAAGACTACAGAATATATATGTTTGGTCTTTGCAGATTAACAATAAATAAAGTTTAGTAGATTATAGAAACATATATATATATATATATATATATATATATATATATATATATATATATATATATATATATATATATATATATATGTAAATATAAAGATATAGGCTTAAATATATATATTTTTTACTTCTAAAAATGCAACAAAAAAGTACCAAATATATAATTATATAATATATAATTTTCTTTTCATTTTCTATGTGCGCCAAGTGGTTTTTCCCCAAAAAAAAAAAAACTGGCATGTACGCTAGAAATAATGAGTGCAATATACTTCTTTTTCATGCCTGCAAGCAAGAAAAGTACATCTTTCTATCTAAAGTGTGCATTCGGATCCTAAAACGCGCTTTGAAGACTTTCAAGACAACTTTTGGCTTACTATGCACTTATATGAGCTTCTAAAGAGTAAAGCTGAGTACCTGTTTCCGCAGAGGTTGTACCTAAAATGACAAACAAACACATTTCATTCATTCGCACGCAGTGGTTCTCTGCCAGCTGTGTAATAGCAATGCCCTGCCTCTTCTTTATAAAGGTCCGCTATTCTCTCTGCGCGTGCTGATATAAGCAGCTTTATCAGGCTTGAGTGAAGTGCACTGCAGTTCTTCTCCTCTCCCGCTGTGATCAAACGGGATCCGTGATAAAGGGCTTCGAGAGACGCAGCGCTGGTTTAATTTCAGGCGTCCGTGAAGGTGAAAGTGCACGAGGGCGCATCGGGTTTAGCTCAACCTCCAAGCTGCCCACTCGCCGAGCCTCATCTATCATAGACACAACGCTGTGCTCTGGTGATGATGTATGGCCAGAGAGGTCAGGTGACAGGTCATCGTGAGGCCATTGATCAGTCCGGTCATTAGGACGCAGGGAGGCAGGTGAGCCTCAATCGCTGGACGTATTAACGTAAAGAACCCATCGTCTTCATTTGAAACACCACACTTCCTGTGTCTTCTTCTGGAAATCTGCATCATAACAAACATCATAAGCAGTCAAAGTCTTGTGCTTTAATAGAATAACCCATTATCTGATCGTGCTTTCCGATTTTTATGTATTTAACTCTTCGACGCCACTGCTGAGTTTGTTTGTTTATTTATTTATGTTTCTAAATAATGCGATACGCACTTTCAGAATGAATTTAGGGTGATTCAAACGACATTTATTTTGATGCATTGTTGCTTTTATGCATTGGCAGATTTGTCCTCAAAATGTTTCCATTCAGTTGGCATTCGCTGAAAACAAGCATTTTCTCAACGATGAAATGATAAAGTTCCAGTAAAATGTAAAAAAAAAAAAAAAATGCTGTTTGCATTAACGCAGCAAAATGTAAAATGAAGGGGGAAAAATTAAAGACATGCAACGTTTGGTAACGCTTTGACTTGAAGGGTTTCACCTTCATAATCATCACATGACAAGTCATGAATATGAAGAAGGACACATGTCATTTTTAATGCATAGATTACCCAGAGCCTATAATAAAGATCTTTGCATTAAAAGTCACATTTCGAGCACGTGACACATCATTTATTTGTCACAAACATGCATAAAACCTCCTTCAGTATTCAGTCTTTTGCCCGCGCTTTCAAGTAAAGTGTAATGTTTTTTCATCTTCCTCATCGGGCAGACTCCATCAAGCGCTTCTCCTCGGCTGTACCGGACTGACTCGGCCGTGAGGTTTAAACTAGGGAAGACACTTCTACACAGAGAAGAGGAGGCCGTGTCCGCCGGCCGACCCATCGATCATTTCCCCGCCGGGATCCTCTTCAAAGTCCTTCTAAGAGTTGGCTGCGTAGGATCCCATTTACATTTGTGACCGTTAGGATCCACAAGATAACGGAGGCGTCCCGCGTGAGAACAGAATTAAGACGAGCTGTAAATCACGGTTACTTCACGAAAGTGTTGATATTTCCGTAAACTCGAATGAGAGGCGGCAGATAAGAGCGAAGCTAATGAAATTCCTCTGTGGATCGAGATATAAGCGCCGCTGGAAGCCGCTCTGTCCGCCGGAAGTCTGCCAGTTAGTCCAATTAGAAAAAGACAAAAGATGATCACAGCGCTTTATAAAAGCTGATTAACATCCGCCCTTAAAGGAGCACGGTTACATGTTATTGCATCACTGGACAAAGACGCAATGATGACTGCTAGCTGAGAAACGTGACGTCCGATCATGCGCTTTCGCTTTTATTTTTCATCGTCAGTCCGCATGACTTCTTCATTTCTTCAAAGCACGCGTGAGCCCTAGCAAACCAGCGCACATACGAAATGAAAAACGTGCAAAATGCATGACTTGGGATGCACTACAGTAATAAAGAAGCAGACTGTCCTGAACACATATCGAACATTTCACGGTAATAGACAGCATTACTGTTTCTCTGATGCTCTTTTCCATTTACAGTTGTGTTAAAACAGCGTGTTTGTTTGTTAATGCAGTTCTAATATTTCGTCCTCGTTTTCTTTCAGAAATCTATTTTACGCTTCTATATGCACAGAACATTTCAACTTAGACCAACTAAAATGTCACAAATGACCCAATAAAAACTGCAGTATTGAATCCCAGTGTCTTTTAAGCATAAAATCATACATTTTTGTTAACAGATTTTTATTCTATTGGCAATTTTTCCACACAATGGCGTCACTTTTGAGGTTTGGTCTATGGAGAAAATGTGCTTGTCTATGGTAGGTGTTTGTGTGTGTGTGTGTGTGTGTGTGTGTGTGCATGTTTATGTTACATTGTGGGATGCAAATGTCATATAATAATATAATAACAATAATCTGTTTTTAGTATATGGAAAAATATTTTATTTGTTGTGTGTGTGCATGTGTGCGTATGTGTGTTTGTGTGTGTGTGTGTGTGTAATAATAACAATAATCTGTTTAGCATTTTAGTATTTGGAAAATATTTTACTTGTGTTGTGTGTGTGCGAGCATGTGTGTGTGTGTGTGTGTGTGTGTTTGTGTGTGTGTGTGTGTGTGTGTGTGTGTGTGTATGTCTGTTTGTGTGTGTGTGTGTGTGTGTGTGTGTGTGTGTCTGTGTGTGTGTGTGTGTGTGTGTGTGTGTGTGTGTGTGTGTGTGTGTGTGTGTGTGTGTGTGTGTGTGTGTGTGTGTAAAGTGTATGGGTGTTTGTGTGTGAGTGTGTGTGTGTGTAACAACAATAATCCGCTTAGCATTTTAGTATTTGGAAAATATTTTATTTGTTGTGTAAAGTAGCATGTGTGTGTGTGTGTGTGTGTGTGTGTGTGTGTGTGTGTGTGTGTGTGTGTGTTTGTGTTTGTGTTGTGTGTGTGTGTGTGTGTGTGTGTGTGTGTGTGTGTGTGAGTGTGTGTGTGTGTGTAATAATAACTATAATCTGTTCAGCATTTTAGTATGAGGAATCATATTTTTCGACACGTTTTTTTGTCCTCTATGAACCCCTGAGACTATTTTTATATCGATGCGGTTGATGCTGATTTAGATCTAGCAGCGTTATGCTCCATTAAATCTCTAACTATTATCTTCAAAATGTTCTGCACAAGCCACTGCTTAAACTCAGCGTAGTTGATATGATCGCCTCAGCTCTATTTATAACAAATGTCTCGTGAGTTTATTAACTTGCTAAACACCGCAAAACACATCTCCAGATACTAAGACAAAACTCT
>NC_056719.1:16147846-16190201 GCF_018831695.1 Puntigrus tetrazona
GGCCCTCCAAAAGCTGTTAGCACTAGAAGGCAAAGAGATCTTGAAGAAATGTATGAAATTCGAACACGACACGCAATTAACTTGGGAAGCGCTTCTTCCTTTAATTCTGCTCTGTCTGGACTCGGAGAGCTGCTCTTGTGATCTATAATGCAGCTTTGGAATAATTTCCAGAAGACTCGGTCGTGGAGGCCTGGAGGAAGCAGACGAGGTGGAAAAAAACACACCCATTTAATGGCCTTAAATATTCTCTGTCAACTCGGCGGGGCTTTGAACGTGCTGCTGAATATTCAGACGCCGACACGTCTCTTGTCCTGAGCCGATCAATGATAGAGAATCGTTAAATAAGCCATGGCTTGATTTCACATCGGGACCCGAGCTGCTGTTCTCTGAGAACCAGGTTCATTATTGATCGCGTCTGGTAATGGATGAGCTCTGATCCTTTAAATGAGCGCAGCTTCCTGCTTTCTACAGCAATTAACCTGCTGAGTGTTAGAAACAGCCGAAGAAGCCAAAGCATCGAACTGTACTTCCCAGTTCACATGGCATGGCGTTAACACAGAGAACTTCACCTGCAATATTACATTATCATATTTAAAAAGCTATGTCAACACTGATGACAATAGATTAGTATTATTTTATTTTTTGTTTCTGTGCATTTAGAGAACTGTTTTATGGGACGTTACACGGACCATGCTAATGCTAACATGTGGGGAATTTTTCACGCTTGTTGGTGCGGTGATAATAGTATAATTTTAGTATTTTTAGTATAGTGTGTCACGTGTCTTCACAGCACAGTCGTTCTGATCGTGTCCTAAACTGTACACTTCTCTAATATAGCTGTATTACAAAGCAGAAGACGAAGGTAACAGGAACCAGGAACGGTTAAAGCCTTTTAGGATTGCAATGACAAATGAACTTCAATACAACGACAAAAAAGAAACCTTAACAAAAACGTGCTTGCAATAGATTTACCGACAAGTCCTTTACTACCTTTATTAAATCTGCATGCGCTGCACTGATATTTAGAGCACATTAATATTTGTGACGTTTATTTGGAAAGGATAGAGATTCGACAGGAACGAAGCGGGAGAACTGTGTAAAGCACCACAAGCAAGGCCTTAAACGTGATGTGCTCCTCACCCACTTTTCTTTTCTTTACAGTCCGAAGCGTGCCTTCACTAATCCCATGACTGCTGCTCCTGCTCCTACTGCTGCTCGTCCTGCTGCTCACCGCTCCTGCTACCGCTCCCGGTCCTCCCGCCGCTGCTACCATCGCCGCTCCCGCTGCTCCTACTACTCCTCCTCCTATTAGCGTTAGTGCTGTTTTAGTGTAACCTTTAGTTCTCTGATTCCGAGCCTCCCGTTCAATTACTTCCTGGGCTTTTCTATACATCTCATTAGTGTAGTGCCGTCCTCCGTTCTCCAGCACCATCTTCTCAATCTTCTTCAGCAGCTCGGCGACCTGAGAGCGGTTCTTCGAGTCTCTGTTGTTGAACGAGTGAAACCTGTCACCGCACTCGTTACCGAGAGCCTTGAGATCATTGTTTTCACTGATGTACGCTTCTACATCAGTTTCCTCCAGCTGATCTCCTCTGGTGAACAGAATGATTGTGTATCGAGTAGCTTCTTCTCCAAAGTTCTCCCGAATCCATTTCACCGTGTTTTTCTCCTCGGCTGTGTATCTCACGTCCAGCCTCATGACCAGCAGAAATACGTGAGGACCAGGAGCGGACATGTACACGCACTTCATCACTTCGGCTTTCAGCTGTTCTGGACTCGTAGACGTATCGAACAGCCCCGGGGTGTCGACCACCGAGATGTTCGCTGACAGATGCATTTGACAACGTCTAGTGATGGAGTTGGAGGACATGCCACTCTTAAACACCACGTCACCGAAGATGGTGTTTCCTGCTGAACTCTTTCCTGATGCAGTTTTACCCAGCAGTACAATCCTGAAATCTGAGGAAGACGGAGGAATTTAAGATGTTAATTAAAAAATGGTAACAACTTTGCGGTAAAAAAAAAAAAATGTTAACAACTTTGCGGTAAAGAAAAAAGCGGTAACAACTTTGCAGTAAAGAAAAAAACGTTAACAACTTTGCGTGTAAAGAAAAAACGTTAACAACTTTGCGGTAAAGAAAAAACGGTAACAACTTTTCGGTAAAGAAAAAAAACGTTAACAACTTTGCAGTAAAGAAAAAAAACATTAACAAACTTTGCGGTAAAGAAAAAAAACGTTAACAACTTTGCGGTAAAGAAAAAAAACGTTAACAACTTTGCGGTAAAGAAAAAACGCGTTAATAACTGCGGTAAAGAAAAAAACGGTAATAACTTTGCGGTAAAGAAAAAACGTTAACAACTTTGCGTGTAAAGAAAAAATGTTAACAACTTTGCGGTAAAGAAAAAAACGATAACAACTTTGCAGTGAAGAAAAAAACGTTAACAACTTTGCGGTAAAGAAAAAAAACGGTAACAACTTTGCAGTAAAGAAAAAAACGTTAACAACTTTGCGGTAAAGAAAAAAAACGGTAACAACTTTGCAGTGAAGAAAAAAAACGTTAACAACTTTGCGGTAAAGAAAAAAAACGGTAACAACTTTGCGGTAAAGAAAAAAAATGGTAACAACTTTGCGTTTGCTTACTGTTGGGCCTCTACTCCTCAAGAAGATTAAATATGACAGAAAAAAATGTATTAAATAGGTTTGAACATAATTTCAAATCTTTTTTCATGAGAAAAACCTGGGTTAGCATCGTTTTGAAAAAAAAAAAAAGTGCATAATGTATGAGGACACCTCATTTAAAAAGTGTATATCTAATACTTGAAAAGTCATGGAATTATATACCACAGTCCATGACCTTTCATTATCTTTCAGATATAACGGGAAAAAATCTAATAATATTTACCAACTTTTGAGTCCAAACTTTTTCTGGCCATCTCCATCAGTCTTTTTTCTTCTTCGATTGCCTCGTTCTTTAGGAAGATCTCCTCGCTATAGTTTTGTCCTCCATTGCTCTTCACCATCTCGTCAATGCTCTTTAAGAGCGCTGCGATCTGGTAAGGATCGCGTTTATTTTTGCCGTTTATCGTATGAAACCTTCGCTCAAAGCTTTCCAGCAGCTCTTTAATGTTTCCGCTCTCGTTGATATCGGTTTCAGTTGTGATAAACAGCGCCATTGTGAACTTCACCACTCGTGCTCCAAAGATCTTCTGAATTCGCTCCACCACGCTCCTCCGCTCCTCTCTGAAGGTCTCCGGGTGGACGACGAGCAGGAACAGCGTGAGGACTGGTCGGAGAGACGCAGGCTCTTCTTCATCTGCTCCCCTAGCTCTTCATCGGTCAGCTGAGTGCTGAAGAGTCCTGGCGTGTCGATGATGGAGACGTTTCTGTTTTCGACTTCCCCTCGCTGCATCTCGCTCTCTCTGCTCCCGCTCTCTTTAAATGCCTCTCGGCCCAGTATTATGTTTGCTGTCGCTCTCTTTCCTGCTCCACAGAGTCCCAGTAACACGATCCTCAGATCCTCTGAATCTCTTGTTTCCTCCGACCCTGCGAAAGACGTCATGTCAGTTTGATTAGCTGACCGAAATGCATTTCAGGGCCCATATTCACATGTTAACAGCGCATTAGTTGTTTGTTCCTGTTTTGCCCTCAGGTTCCTGATTGCCCTCTTGGATTTTGACCCTGGACTATTGCCTGTTGACTACAAGTCTCTCTCACCCTTGGTTTTTCCTGTTTGCCGGTATTCGGGCCTTGCCTTTTCGACCACGCCGTATTTTTAAGATCGACAAGTTTTGATATTTGCGAGCAACAGAAACTCTTTTGTGACCTTTGTTTAGCTGACCAATGAGAAGTATTTCTTTCTTTCTATATGACTATTTAAAATTGGATAATTTATCACAAACTAAGAGTACATTCAAGATACTTTACTTTAAGCAAAGAAATAAAGTGCATTTCTGGCCGGTGAAGGAACGTACGTTCGGTTATTTCCTTGTTCTTGTGTTTGAGAACATTTTACGGTGTGCTTCTCAAGAATAAATAAAGAATTATTAAACGAATAATAAAGCGTGCTCATTTAATGCTTTTACATCCACAGGAGCTATGTAATGCATTCACTTATTTATGTATTTGTTGAATACCAGTAATGTTAGAACACTCTGCACAGCAATAATTATAATGCACAGACCCTTCTTTTATTATCATGTGGTAATGTTACAAATACTACATAACTAACGTACAAGTGAGGTCAAGATGATTCAGGAGTTTGTCACTGCATGCATTAACCCATATCATCATGTGTGAGTCTGTCTAAATACAAATTTAAATAAAAATAAAAATAAATAAACTGACCTTTTAAATACTTTCGCTGAGAGTATATCTTACTGATCTGATGCTGAACAGCCAACAAATTATTGCCAATAGAGAAAAGATTTCACCCAGAACTCATTTTATTTTTTAAATGTAAGATGGTGGACAGTGGAAAAGGAGAAAAGTCAAACGCCGCACTTTTTCTTCCAGTGTTTACCTTTAATGTAGCCGTGGCAGTGTAAAACTAGTTCAACTATTTCTGTGTGTAAACTACCAATACGGAAGTGTTTCTTCACACAAAATGTCTTTTTCGGTTCGATGTAAGCATATTTTGTTTAACTGACCTGAACGTTCACTTGCATGTTTTCTAGATACGTCTTCCATGTTTTCTCCGTTTCTGTGCACTTTTCTCTCTCCGTGTTGTGGCAGTGCTGCCAGCAACGTTTGCTTTCACTTAATAAAGTAGGAGGAGCGAGGCAATTACACAAGGAAGGTGTTTTTCAGTAAGAGTGAACTATACGGGTTAGCATGTGACTGGACACGGCCTTATAGCCTACGCTGCAAACAGAAAATACAGAAGGAAGGGAGATGCTACGGGATTGGATAGCATGGAAATGTATGATGTGTAAAACAGGGAATGATATATGCAAACAAAAAGGCTCTAGCTAGAAAATCTGATTTTTTGGTTTGCGTGGCCTGTGCTGGTGAAATTTATTTTTATTAAAACATTTTTTAAATAATATTAGTTACCATCCATAAAACAGCTTTTAATGCCTCAAACCTTAATGATTTGAAATCCAGTAATTCCTAGATTTATTTTCATAAATTTGACAACTCATGAACACATGAAGTCACCAGAGCAGCAGGCAAGCTTGGGATACGGGAAAAGCTTGCGCTCAATAAACGGAAATATTTATTCATCACATTGATAACTAAAAGTGTTCTTGTCTTAAGACAACTTCTATTCCACGGTTATTGTCGCCCCCATAAATACATGAATGCCAGTAAAAATATTTGTTAGCCAATGCTGTGGTGTCGTGTAATCAAAATCACATGACCTCTCAAATGTCCAATCATATCTGAGGGCGGAGCCATCATCTAAAAGGAAGCACATTGCGTGAAAATTAATTTTAAACAAAACAATCCTGCTATTTTTTGGTCCAATGTGCTTATGACATGCTTGATCAAAATACAGTATAATTTTGTATGTACAAACTATATATTTTATATTATATTATATCAAATTTCCTATCGTTCCACTTCAGGAAACATGGTTTTGAAAAGTGGGGCAGTATTTTAGTCAGTCCAAAATGTGTACGATTCAAAAATGATTAAATTGCTTAATTGCTGCTTGTAGCTTTATTTACTGTACAATTATTATTAGTAATATTACCATAAATCCACGTTAATGAGGGGCATGGTCTTTCATTTTACTCGCGCCACACAGAATGTTGCGATCTTCGACCTGGACTGCATTTCCCATCATCCCTTGCACCGCTCGTCACAGATCACGCGCTCACCTGAATCACTTTACACACAGTATTTAAATTGGATTCAGACCCTGTTGTAATCTAATTGTTTCAGCGCTCATCACTCACCTTGTGATAGTTATGTTAATGAGCCAGAGTTTTTAATTATGTAGTTTAATTTAAGAAATTCTTTTAACCTAAAAGGCTAATTATGTTCCCTTTGTGCTGGGTTTCTTTACGACACAGATATTGTGTAATCCCGAATCGTTTCGTATAACCCTTTCTGGATTACAGTCTGCCGTCAAAATAATTTTCTTGACATTTAATAATTCCGGCTTCTGTAAGAAGAGGCTACAACCGGCTAGGGTCCTCAGGAGAACGAGGCGAGCCGGAAATCAATCTTTGTGTTTACACACGTGACGTAATGACGCGGTGACGTGCTCGAATTTCCCGAAAACTCTCAAAAAAAAAAAAAAAAAAATTTTTTTACAAGCTAATCGTTTTGAATCGAGACAGTTTTGATCACTGGCTGGTTGTGTGCTTTCTCAAATATTGATTTTGGATCATTTTAAATGCTCTAACTCCAGCACAACCGTAACGGAGGATCATTTAAATTTGTCCATTAATAATGAAACTATTCTAAGTGTTCTAAGGTCAAAAGTTGCTTAGCTGTGTTGACGTTGGATCAATCGATCCAGTAACACAGAGCCCTTCGACATTCCAAACAGACAACAAGTAACTTCTGCCCGGTAACAGGAGCAGCCACAACCCCAGATTTATTTCAACAAAATAGTGAAAATACAGTTTATATAGTGGACTCTCTTCTCAGCTGTACATGATCGGAAACATTCATTTACAACGAAACATACAGTAAAAAAACCCTTTATGCTTATTCCATTAATACAATCAAAATGCTGTTCATAGCAAAACAACACGTTACTAAAAATAACAAGAAGAAAAGCATCAGGTAAAGTAAATGATAAAAATGTAATACTCCAGTTTATGTCCCTTAATATAATACATTTATTTGTTTCATTTCAACCCTATACATAGGGCTGGGCGATAATTCGATAACGATAATTTTCACGATATAAATTTTCTCGATAACACGATAATGACAGTTCGATAAGCGCTCGATAATGTTTACGCACTATACGTAACGCTGCGCACGCATTTTGCAGCCTGCGCTTCTGGATGCCACACGCAGTGTTAGTACTATACAGCCATACAGTGTCAGTTGCACGTGTTGGAGGAGTAAGAAAAATGAGCGACAGTGAAGAAAATGCACCGTCCACGACTAGCTCGCAGGTCACAGACTTAGTTGACAAGAAAGGTCACTCAACTTCAGTAGTCTGGAGCTATTTTGGTTTTTTGCAATCCGACACAAAACAGAGCGACGTGCACTGCAAACTGTGCAGACGACTCGTGCCATCAAAAACAGGCAACACCACAAACCTCTTTCATCATTTAAAACAACGTCACCCTTCAGAATACGAAGATGCAAAGAAATTACAGACCCAAACAAGTGTTGGTAAACGTCGTGGACCATCTACAAGCATCAGCGCAACTACCCAGCAGAGTCTCATGTCGTCATTTTCAAAGCCGTGCCTTATGAGAAAAAACAAAAGACATGGAGACATCACAAAAGCAGTTGCATATTGCATTTGCAAAGACATGCTTCCCATTAGTCTTGTCGAAAATGAAGGATTTAAGAATCTTATCCACGTTCTTGACCCCAGATACGAACTACCGGGCCGAAAACATTTCGCAGACAGCGCTTCCACGGCTATATACTGAGTGTAGGAGACGGTAGAGCGGCATCTGCAAAATGTACAATTCTTCGCTACTACTCGGATATATGGTCCAGTCGCACATCGGAGCCTTATCTGAGCCTTACAGTTCATTTTATAGAGCGAAGACTGGAATCTTCAGAGCAAATGCCTTCAAACAGCTTATTGTCCTGAAGATCATACAGGTGAAGTTATTGCCCAGCTGAATGACTGAAGCACTCACCTCTGGGGGCTGAGTGAAACCAGACAAGTATGTATCACAACTGATAGTGGTGCAAACATGGTAAAAGCTGCATCGCTCAATAAATGGACACGACTTCAGTGTTTTGGACATCGACTACACTTGGCTATTGGTAAGCATTAGTCTCCGTATTCCATCTAATAACAAAAAGTTATAGAAATAATAATAATGATGATGAATTTTAAATCAATATTGTATTTAGGGCTGCAACAACGAATCGATTAAATCGATTAAAATTGATTACTAAAAGTAGTAACTTTTTGGGAGTAACGTTAACTTATGAATTTACGTGCTGAATCTTGCGTTGTGTGTTAAAATTTTTGAATTAAACGGAAAAATAAAATAAAAGGGATACATCTGTCATACAGCGTTATTGTGGCTGCGTGTGTCACGTGACAAACATGACGCGTAGCCATGGAAACATTAAAGGTGAACGTTCTAAAATTACGGTCGCCTAAAAAATTCACTCCTACACTGCAAAAAAGCTTTTTTTACTTAGTAATTTTGTCTCGTTTCCAGTCCAAATATATTAAAAAAAATCTTAAATCAAGATTACTAGACAAGAAAAAATGGCATGAGAAAATTAAGAGATGCTTAAAACTTCTGTTTGAGATGCTTTAAATTCTTTTTTTGGAGTGCACTTTCTAAAGATTTTAGTTCTGTTTGAATAAAAAATTAATGCTTTAATTGTTTTTTGTTTTTATCCAATTGATCGATTAACCAAAAATAATTGACTGACTAATCGATTATTAGAATAATTGTTAGTTGCAGCCCCAGTTGTATTATTGATGTGTTCTTAAATGTTAATGATTACAAGAAAGAAGCCATATTTAAAACTGAAATGCATAATTTAGCCTAAATATTTAATGTGGAGTAGTAGTAGTAATGATGCTGATATAAAAAGCTAATTTATATAGTGCTGATGGCCTTGTGCTGCTCAATTGTTGCTACAGTATATTATATATATTTTTCTTTACATATTGTGGATACATTTGAAAAAATATTGTGTTGAAAAAGACAAAGTAAGTATCTATTTCCATTCCTTCCTCAGAGAAAGCGGGAAGGACAAGAGAGTGGAACGAGCTGTCGTGCTGTGTAAAAAGTAGTGGCTGCCTTCTCTTTCTCTCTTGAAAAAGAAAAGAGACCTTGTGACTGCTCAGGAAGAACTTAAACTGCCCAGACACAAGATGGTGACAGAATCACCTACCAGGTGGGGCTCACGTCAAAAGATGGTGGCCAGGGTGATTGAACAGCACAAGGCTATCAGTCAGGTACTCACTGCTGACAAGAAAACCAGACACTTGGTGCCTACCTGGCAGGACATTGACGTTTTGGAGTCAATAAATGAGGGCTTGAAACCACTTCTTGAGTTCACAGATTCACTGTCTGGTGAATCTTATGTGAGTGTGTCCTACCTTAAGCCTGTGCTGCACCTCTTCAAAACAGAGGTCCTGAAACATTCTGATGATGACACACAGCTCACAAAGGACATAAAGACAGTAGTCATAGACTATCTCAGTGAGAAGTATGATGAGGAGATAACAGATGAACTGCTTGATATGGCATCCTTGGTTGATCCGCGCTTCAAGACTCAATATATCAGGCCAGAGAAAATTGAGGGAATCAAACAAAGAGCAGTTTCTGAGATTCTGAATATGGAAGGAGACCAAGGTCCATCCACTTCACAGGCTTCATACAGAACAGAAGAAATGGAGGCAGAGGGGGGAGCTGCTGCAGCTGTTCCTGCCAAGAAGCAGAGGAAGTCACTTGGCAGTTTTTTTAAGAGGCCATCCCCCAGCAACACAGGACTCACTGACATGCAGGTAGTGGAGATGGAGCTGGAGCACTACCTCATGGCTCCAGATGCAGACAGTGAAACAGAACCCCTGGATTGGTGGAAGATGTATGACAAAAAATTTCCAAAAGTAAGCCAACTAGCAAGGCATGTTACTTGTGTATCCCTGCTACCAGCTCCCTTCCGAGAGGCTTTTTAGTACTGGAGGAAACATTGTGACCTGTCATAGAGCAGCTTTAAAACCTGAGACTGTAGACAGACTTGTCTTTCTTGCACGTAACTTGTAGGGAAATGTCTTTGGCTGTTGAAAACTTGAGCAGTAAATGCTGAAAAATGGTTAAGATTGTTCTTTTGTTTATTATTTTTTTTATTTATATTGTCAGACAGCTCAAACATTTTACAAAATGTGTTAAATCAGCTGCACAAAGGGATTGGCATGCTGAAAAGATTTGTCTATTCTCATTTTTGTTGGAAGATAAATATACTTAATCACTTTAACTCTACATTTACAGTCAGAGCCATGTTACAAATGTTGTATAATTTTACAGTTCTTATTTTTTATAAAAACGTTTTTATATATTCTATTAATATTAATAATATTATTCTATTGATGTTGATGTAACTAGTAATATTCAAATCTGTATCTACCTCAATTGATCATTGTTTGAAAATTATTTGTCATGTTCTGACAATAAACTATAAATAATAATTAATTGTCTGGTTTTTCTTTTATTCAGGAGAAAAAACCTGCCTTTAAAATCGCTAGATATAAAGATTTGACATTTATCGTGATAATTATCGATATCGACTGATAAGGAAAAAATTATCGTGATAATTTTTTTTGCCATATCGCCCAGCCCTACCTATACATCTAAGGTTAAGTTCATGTACAAATGTATTTATCTGCTTACGGAGAGCAACGACTATTAAACCATTTGCATTCTATACAAAACGTCCCGTTCAAAGAGCATGAGCTAACAAGGAATGAAAATGCACATCTAGCATATAAATATATTTTCCCTTGACAAGCGGTATCGATCTCGCTCACTATGTACAACGACAGGAGCAGCAAGTCCAATAGCTGAGACTGTACAAATCAGACGACGCATCGTCCTTATTGCGTACAAAAAAAAAAGCAGGCAGAAGAAACGCTGTAAACCGAGAATGTGTGTAAACACGCCAGGTGCTGAAAGCGAGAGCCCGTTCGGCTCCGCAGACAAACCAGAGGAGTACCGTGGAGGTGTGTCGACGCGTGCCGGATGCGAGAGGTGCGTGAAAACAAGACGTCGGCTGAAGGAAGCGTTTGGAGAGATGTCGGCGGCTTCGAAGACGTCCGTCTCGATGATCGAGGGTGCGACCCCAAAGACCCGAAGAGTCTCCGGCGTGACCTGGAGTGTCCGGCGTCCAATCAGACGGCAGAGACCTGCTCATCTGAAACACACGGGACAGGCACAGGAAGTGAGCCGAAAGCATCTGCGCTGAACGCTTCATCAACACCGACTCCACAGCAAAGCCATTTACAAGCAAAACACGACCAGGCCACATTTCACCCCGATGTAAGTACACACCCAAGTCTGTTTTCTACAACGAGCGCTTCTTTCAGCCGGACTGGAACGGCTCTGTGCGTTTCGTTCACGCAGAATGTCCTTTTTTCCATAGCTTTTGTATGTTCATGCTCTAGATGGACGTGCATGACTGTCTTGCATCTTTTGCAGCATCTCGCATGTAAAAAACGTTTAAATGCCACTTAAAACCCATTCCTGAGTGCGTTTGTAGATGCAAAGGCCCCTTACACTGTAAAGCATTTCTATATCGCTGCAGTAGGTGAATAATATATGAACAAAACTTTCAAAATAATAACAGAAGTACCGCTGAAGGAAATAGAGGTATGTTAAAGATGTCAAATTTACATTTTTTGAACGTTACTCTGCACCCTTACCTCATTTAGTCACGAATATGCAAATTAGCCCCACTTCCAGCCAATCACTTCAGCTCAGGCTACCTTCTCCACTTTCACTTTGCAAAATGATGAATGATGCTAATTTACACATCCATGACTCCATCTGTGTTTTGTCATCGTTCTGAATCTGATCCAGACCTAATCTTTGACAACAATGTGATCTGAGTGTCTATTTAGTGCAAACAGTCCAAATAAGGTGGCATCCATTTAATAATTTACACTCAATACGTTATTATTACATACCGTTTTATAGCGTACTGCAATACTGAGGTGCAGATAATTGCCACTTTTTGCAATAAGCGCATAAAAACCTGCTATTTTAACAGTTTAAATAGAATCTATAACTATTTGGACTTTCTTAGCGATGGATGCTATTTACACTTAAAAGTAAAAAAAATGCATGAAGGTACCACAAGTTTTTTACAATTAAGAGCTTGTATCTTGTAGAGGACCTGTTCTTTCTTGCATTCAATACAACTAAATCTTCTGGGGTCCATGAAAGTTTTAAGAAAAAGATCAAAAAAGCCGCCAAAAAAAAAAAAAAAAAACACTGGTGGAGAAAGAGTTAAAAGAGTTTCCATTTGCATGAAACAACACGATAAAAAAGCTAATAGCCCAAAATCCAAAAAACTGATCAATGCATGAGAAACAAATGTAGTGTCCTGCCTTTCTATGTGACCCTGTAGCATAAAACCTTAGGTCGCTAGGGTATATATTTGTCTGGGTCAAAGTTATACACTTTTTTTATGCCAAAAATCATTACGATATTAAATAAAGACCATGTTGCATGAAGATATTTAGTACATTTCCCACCATAAATATATGAAAAAGTAATCCTTACTTAGTTATATGCACTGCTATTGAGATTTTTCAAATAGTTGCATCTCGGCCAAATATTATCCTACCCCAGCAAACCAAACATCCATCAACGGAAAACTTAATTTATTCAGCTTTCAGATGATTTACGCGATTCAGTTTGAAAAAAACAGACACTTATGACCGGTTTTGTGGTCCAGGGTCACAGATCTAGGGCAATGCAGTCAAAGAAAAATCGTGTTTTCGTCGCATAAAATACCATTGAGTTGCTGGGACTGAGGGGTGAAATGCGAGCCGGACGCGTTTCTCTGGCCGGCAGGGTTCGACCACATACCCTCCTCACTATCAGCGTGAGAATGGAGAGTAACACTGGGCGGTCTGGACAGGCAGGGCTCGGCCAGGCTGTGTCGCAGCTTGCACCTCTGCAAGGCCACGCTATACTCGGGCGGCTTTACGTGGCTCGGCCGCGAGGATCCTCCGTCCTGCGCGTCGCCCAGCGTCAGGCCCTGGTAGCCCGGCGGGGTCGGGGGCGGCGCTTTGAACCTATCGTCTTTGCAGGGTGACGTTACACAGTACACTGGCAGGAAGCAGGCGGAGAGGTGCAGGAAGTGAGGTGATGAAGGGGAGGGGGCACAGAAAGAAACAAAACACACACGGACACACATACACAGACACAAAGCAAACATTAATGAATGAAAAGGGGTACGTAAATCAAAAAGACGTTCACTAAGACACTGACACAGCTGCACCAATCACAACACAGATCTGCATTAACCCTCGCTTGACACAAACCGGGCACAGTTCGGAGATAGTAACTGGTCAGTCTCGTTTGCAACCGTTAACCGAATCGTTAATTAATCATTCGCCTGTGACAACTGATTAAGAATTCGTTAAAAAGCACCCCTATCATGGATTTTTGAAAATGATCTTTCATGCGGTGTGTAACGCAGCTTTAAGTGAATGATACCATCCTGCAAAGATTTAAATCTGAACGCGCACCGCGTGTGAAGTTATTGTCGGCTCTGAGTCACTCAAAAGAGTCGTTTTTAAAACGAGTCCCGAGCCGCTTCATGTTGACGTCCAAAGTTAAACCCACTCGTCGATCTTTTCATGTTGGTTCTGAATGAAAACGCAGGTTCGTTCTTCGCCACTAGATGAAAGCTCACAAACACGGCTTTAAATACAACGGACCAATCACTGGAGGCGTTTGGAAAAATGAATCGTTCAAAGAAATCGTTTGGGAGTCGTTGAACAAACAAGTTAAAAGTAAATGCATATTATAAGAAAACGAGTGTTTGTTTTTTGGGGCTCCTATGATATAATCCTTTCAAAATCCATATTAAGGGCAATTTAATAATAAATATAATGTTAATAACAAAAAAGTCTAAAAAATAATAACAATATTATATTATATAATATAAAGTATTAATTAAATTTATATATATATATATATATATATATATATATATATATATATATATATATATATATTTGAGCAGGCTACACTTTAAAAACACAGCCCTAATATGAAAACATTAATATTCATTAATTTTTTTACAATTTTGCCCGAAAGCGCCACATATTTGACTTGGTCACCAGTTTGTGCCCTATTTGTGTGAAGCACAGGACGTCCCGGGTGAATCGTTCTACTGATATAAGTGTCCTAGAGGCATCAAGACACAAGCGAAGCCAGAAGAGCTGCACGTTTATCATCGGTGCAAGCTGCTGGTGTCACACGCACAGGGCCGGAGCTCACCTATCAGTCCCTTCTCTGTGCTGGACGTGACCGTCTTGTGCGCGGCGTCTGTGCTTTGCTGATCTTGCGTCTTGCGTTTGACGGTGCCGTAGCTGCCCTCGTAGGTGTCCGACAGGGAGCTGGAGGACGTCCAGCTCTGTCTGGACTGACTGAGCTCGGATCCGTCTCTGGAGCAGCTGTCCTCGGGCAAACTCGGCCGATCTCCACCTCGGCGATGGGGCCGCCCCATGGGCGTGTGGCGGTGGTTGAGCAGGCCGGAAGGGTCTGGAGGTTGTCGTGAGAGTTACTAGAGCAGGAGGTCCAGCTCCCGCGCCGCTGTCGGCCAGCTCAGAGACGGACATTTGCTCGGGACAAATCAGCTCCTCGGCGCTGCTGGAGAACGTGAAGCCGGACTCCCTCGCGCGGGTGTCGCACCAAGATGAACTGAGATGAAAGAAAAACACAGCGACTAAACAAACTTTTGCATTCAACTACGGAAAATTGTGCACAATTGAAAAACTAACGGCATTAATCACAACTAAAAGTTTTCTTTTCACATAATATATGTAACCCTGGAGCATAAAACCAGTCTTAAGTTATTGGGGTAATATACATGGGTCAAGATTTTTATTTTACTTCAAAAATCATTAGGATATTAAGTAAAGATTGTGTTCCATGAAGATATTTTTACCTTTCCTACTGTAAATATATTAAAAATATTTTTTCATTAGTAATATGCATTGCAGACAACGTAATTTGGACAACTTTAAAGCTGGTTTTCCCAATATTTATATTATTTTTCTGCATTCTCAGATTCCCAATTTATTTTATTTATTATTTAAATATAAATATATTACATATTACATATATAAATATTCATATATATATATATATATATATATATATATATATATATATATATATATATATATATATATATATAAATATTTACATTATATTAAATAATTGAGCGAAGTGAAGTCACGATTCCATTAAAACATGAACCAATAATTCTACTTAAAATCTACTTAATTAAAGGTAAACCATACATTCACTTTATTTTGTTAAATTTCTCAGAGAACAAGAATTATCTTCTAACTGCATCTCAAGAAAATATATCTTGATTTAAGGATGTTGTATTGGAAGACAAGACAAAAATACTGAGATAGTCGTTTTTACAGTGCATGCAACATTTAATGCCATGCACTTGTTAATATTTGAAGCCTACTGCCTTAAACCTAATGCAAGCCTTTTAAATGAAACCCTGAGAATGTCTACTCTATCTCATTACAGCACAGACACGAATCCAGCCGAAGCCCGAGGCCCTCTGAGGTGTTGTGGGATACTCTACCTGGGTCCAGGCTGACTGCAGTCGGCCGAGCGTTTGCGTCGCGTGTCAGGCGAGACGCTGGACGGCGGGTGCTGCGGGCACTGAGTCCACGGAGGCCGTTACTGACAATGCTGGAGCGGGACGAGATCTCGCTGGAGTCGGAGAGGTCAGATCTGCCAGCGGGCAAGAGAGCGTAACCTACGAGAGAGAGAGAGAGAGAGAGAGAGAGAGAGAGGAGACAAGAACAGCACTCGGACGTGAGCGGAGATTCAAAAGCTGTGCAATGCAATACAACGATGAGTGAGAAATGAATCAATAAATGTTCCTCAAAAGCCCGATTTATCTAGAAACAACAACAACAAAAAGTCTGCATGATCAAGTAAAGCAAAGCTGCTTTATCTCAAAATATTACTAACACTAGCTTTACATTTACTTCATATTAGGTGACCTACGGTAGACTTGCATTTAAACGGTTCAATGCACTTACTGTATACATTGAACTTAATACCGTAAGTACATCTGTAATTAATTTCTGTAATTACACTGTAGACCCATCTCTTACACTCAAACCTGCCCGTATCCACCTCAAAAGCAGCAGAACACACTGTACTTATTTTCTGATGTAAGCACGTAGCAGTTAAGCCCACTTAATATGAAGTGTGCCCCGTTTTTCTTACGCCTGCGCACCACACAGAACCACTGGCCTTTATTATCCCCCCGCTGAAAAGCTCACATCATTACAGACAAGCAGAACTACGACACACGAAAACATCCGCTGATCCTGACGTGTCTCACTCACCTTCCGTCAAACAATAACACTTTGCTTTTGTGCAAAACAAAACCCAGAATCTATCTCGCATTCGACACGCAGCGCAAGCATCTCGAGTCACGCACAAGCACAGGCTGACCGCGAACCAGCGACCAGAGGCTCTGAACTACACGGTTTTCCTCCTCCCGTGTCTGCCTGCCTGCCGCTCATCCTGCCTCGAGAGTCTGAAGGGAGACCCGAAGCACTTGCGAGTCTCTTCCTGTCCCTGTCTGCTCTCTTCCTGCCTGCCGCTCTGACGGGTCATCCTGAGGATCTGTCTCTGAAGGAAAGCCCCACCTATGCCGTACGAGCGTCCGCCCGCCGTCTTGCCGCAGACCTCGCTGGCCAGAGACGAGGACGATCCCGAGAGATTCAGCTGACCGCAGTTCTGTCTGGGAGCTCCGCCCGCTGCTAGAGGATGACGGGGACAGTTCAGAAACACTGAAGATGGAGCAGAACTTTACTTCATGGGAAGTTGTAGTTAAACGTTTTTTAAAAAAAAAGGTCTTATCATATTTAATATATCAGGTCTTTACGGCTCATATGTGACCCTGGAGAACAAAAACAATCATAAGCAGGCATTTTTAAAACAATAGCCAATTATATGGGCCAAAAATACATGCCAAAAAAGGATATTGATATCATTACGATATTATAAAGATATTTTGTAAATGTCATACTGTACATGTAACAAAAATTTTTTTATTTTTTTTTAAAGTTTTATAAAGATATTTTATAAATGTCATACTGTACATATAACAAAATTATTATTATTATTTTTAAGTTTTATAAAGATATTTTATAAATGTCATACTGTACATGTAACAAAAAATTTATTTATTTTTTAAAGTTTTATAAAGATATTTTATAAATGTCATACTGTACATGTAACAAAATTTATTTTTTTTTTTTTAAAGTTTTATAAAGATATTTTGTAAATGTCACACTGTACATGTAACATATAAAAATTAAAATTTTACATAATAAAACCAAATTCAAAGGAAGTTTTTGGATTTTTGCACTCTCAGATATCCAAATACTGTCCAGCCACAGCAAACTCCTAACAAACTATACGATAACGGAAAGCAAATTATTAATATTCAGCTTTCAAATGATTCGATTACCTTTTACACAGTGAATTTGGTCAAAGGGATAAAAACACAGCTGAAAAGACATAAAGATCAGCTCTGTATCTCCAGTAATTTCTTAAGGTTTAGTTTGATGGCCAAAACATATAGCAATGCAATATAATGATGATTAAGTGTTCCCTAAAAGCCTGATTTTTCTAATATAATGATTTCTAGATCATCAATTGTTTCCAGTAATCGTTTATCCTAAAATATTGCAATAAAATCCATTTTCTTTTTCTAACTTTACGACAGCAAAAAGACACGTGGAGCTCAAGCTAAAGATGGATGTTAATATAGTTACACTATTACTTTCGTTGATTTTAAATCCTTTTGATAACTTTAAAATGTCGTGTGAAACACAGCTACCAGCTCTTGAAGCGCAGGAACTGGGCGCCTGCGTGTTTGTTTGATTTGATCGTACCCTTTCGAGGAGATCCCTGCGGGGAGATGGTAGGACTGGAGTGCAGGGACGAGACGGTGGCCGTGTCTTCGGGTCTCTTGAAGCCCGGCTCATCGGCGGCGCCAGCTGCTTTCTTCAGCGTCTGAGGTGAGTTGGGAGCTGAAAAGCACAGAAGACGCTGCCTCAGTTCAGACAGCAGAGGGAGCCGTACTCTAAACCATCACATCACTTCCTGAAAGCGGAGACGTGCGCACCAGCTCCACCAGCTTCACATTCATTTAGTTAGATTTTTGCGACTTTTCTTGAAAGTTATAGTGCAGATAGAACAGGAACGAGGTGCCATTATCACCAAAAAAAAAAAACCCCATTACAAATATAAAAGCATTCCTAAATCAAGATACGTTAACTTGACAAGCAACATGCATTTGTGACTTTTATTTTGTAATTAAGACACATAATCATGTTTATTTATTTATTTATTTAATCTAATATCATAAGTAACTTTTCTTATAAAGCGCATCCGTCGTGATTTTAGACTTACGGATATTTGTAAACAGAAAAAAAAAAGATTATGGCGATGATCTGGCGGATTTTGAAATTGCACAAATAATAATAAAAAACAACAGCGACTCTTAGTCACACTCAGAAAGTGTATATGGCATTCCAAATAAAAAATAACGTTTTAATATAGTATGTATTAAAATTAATCATTTGTATATTAAATGCTTTGCTGTATTAGTAATAAAATGTAAATGTTTTTATAGTCTTCATTTTTGCAGACTCTTATTATGAAAAGGACAAATAACGATACGCTTCAGGTTATGCCTTTTTTTGGTTGTTATGTAAAAGGGTCACGCACCGAAGGCAGCGGACAGGTCTTTGGCGAGGCTCTTCTTGCGGAGAGGATACAGGCTGACGGGAGGAACCTGCAGCACCTGAGACACTCGGTTCTGAGCCTTGGCTGAAGACGCGCCGGAGCGCATGGACACCGGGGACATGTCGGATTTAGTGGAGCGCCGCTCGCTCAGGTTCTTAGACACTGCAGGAAAACACACAGACGTTACATATGGAAAAGCATGCATGAAAAAAGAAAGTCCAGCCGGGGTGTGTGGTCACCTACATTTATTAAGAGTCCAAATACCTTCTTTGAAAGCTAGGCTATAGTCAGGCATGCAAATGTTTTTTTTAAATAAAAATATAGTACAGTACGCTCATTTTAAGCATGGAAATTATTCACGTTTTATTTACAACACCAGTCCAAAGTCGCTGGGGTGTATTTGTATCAAAAACACATTAACAAACCATACATCAATTGAAAGTTTATTTAATAGCTCCCAGATGTTTTGAAAAATTTAATCTTAGGGCGGGTTTTGTGGTACAGGGTCCAAAAAATTTATAAAATAAAAAATAAATAAAAAATAAATATATATGTATGAAGTGCAATAAATTATAGAAAATTCTAATTGCATTGTACTTTTAATTGTAATATAAAATCTTTTATTTTAATCTATATTACTATTATTTATTATTTTTTTATAATAAAAAAGAATAAATGCAATAATACTATTTTGCTATTATTTATTTCTTTTTTTAATAGTTATATTTATTTAGTTATATTACGTGTAGCGTGATCACCATGACGCATCCCTGGCTACAGTGACAAAAACCCCAGCTCACACATTTCTTTGAAGAATTGTTTTCACGTAAGAAGCTGAGTAACTAAACAGATATCAGAGTACACACGTGTGCTGTAGGCCGCCGCACTGCAGAGACATGATCTGAAACTTCTCCTCGTCCGTCTCCACCTCCAGGTGGGCCAGGTACTGCTTCACCTTGCGGCGCCATCTGGGCGTCCTCGCGCACAGCTTCTTGGCGTTGAGCAGGGAGCTGCGCCTCACACGCTTCTTGTGACTGCCTGAACGTCCAGCAGGTTTGAGTTGGTGCTGCCTGACTCAGAGACCTGAGGAAACACACGAGGAGTGAGGGAAAACAGCGACAGACACGCCAGGCTTCATTCCTGTGAAGCGACTTCACTGATAAACGGGAGGACAGGCACAAACAGAAAAAATAGCAACATCCACAAAAAGTGGAATGGTTTCACGAATAAATAAAACTTGCTGATATATATATATATATATATATATATATATATATATATATAAAATTTTAATCTTCAGAAACAGCTAGTGTACATTCAATATATATATATAAAATTAAATAAATTTTATATATATATATATATATATATATATATATATATATATATATATATATATATATATATATATATATATATATATATATATATATATTCAGCAAGGACATAATAAATTTAAGCATATATATTAATATGCATATATAAATATTTACATGTACATGCATTTTTCTGATTTAAAATCTTAAACATAAAATATTTGTCATATATACATGCATGTGTTTGTATTTATATATACATAATAAATACACACAGTATAAACATATATTAAGTACACTTTTGCTTGACATCACTAAAATATATATAAAAATTTTTCAAATTATAAATATATATTTTCAAAATCCTGAAATAAAATGCATCACGATTTCCACAAAAACAGGCGGCAGCTGTTTTCAACATTAATAATCATAATAAATGTTTCTTGAGCTGCAAATCAGCATATTAGAATGATTTCTGAAGGAAAATGAAAATTTTAACGTTACTTAAAATTGCAATTGCATTTAATAATACTTAACAGTAACACTTTTCATAAAATAAATGCCTTGGTGATAGAGACCTTTTTCAAAATTATTTAAGCTCTGAACAAACATTGAGCATATTTTGTGTAAATTGAAATGATTCCCAACAGTAGTGTTTATCTGCAGAGCTCTGTTTGTAAAAGTCCCTCCGCTCATCAGTGAATATGAACATTAAACCTTGCTGCTCTAAGCAAGCGATGACTACAAGCGGCGTGGCGCAGCCATGCAACCAGTTCAGTGCCATTAACGCAAAAATACACAAATACATCAAAAGCGATGACCACGATCTGTTACGTGAAGATCAGCGAGAGGAGAAGATGAGAGAGAGGAAGGAAGAGTCGCAGGAGTTGCGTGTCCAGGTTAAAGGTCATGACGCATTCAGGACATGCAGCACACTTACCCTAAACTCTTCCACCTCTTCTTCCTGTAAGCAAAGCCCGTGAGAGGCAGAAACCAGGTGAACAGAGAGAGAGAAACACTCAGACAAGACAGAAAGCACCACCCACAACAACTAAACTTGATCCTATCAGAGAGGAGAAAACATCTGCTGCGTGACGTCTAAATAAAAACATCTTTTTATCATAAAAAGGATGTGGTTTTATCTGACTGGACTGTGAAAAGTGAGCGGTCTGCATAAACAGCTACTGGACCAGTGTGTGTGTGTGTGTGTGTGTGTGTGTGTGTGTGTGAAATATACACGTAAGACATGTGTCATTATTCTGTAATATATGATGATAATGACAGTAATTGAGCAATTACTGGTTTATAAAGACTCATAAAGCAGTAATTGCTCCTCTGCTGCCATCTACAGGTTATAATGGTGATTTGATGTTTTAATATATATTTTTTTTTACGGAAGTCTTTGTTTGCCGCAGTATATTTTGGTCATCCCATTAAAAATAACATTCAAATTGGATCATTTTGGAGCTTTAACGTGCTGGAAGCACTCAAAGTAACTGAAAAGAGCTTGAATGTCCCTCTTTCAGAAGCTCAAACAAACCCTGAAATGAGTTATGAGTTATGGTTTTCTCTGTCAATGCCGTTTGATCGGTTTATAACAGATTTCTGGGCACAATCTGCATGCTTTTCATTAGATCTCGCAGCAATCTTAAGTCATTTTAAAGCAATCTTAAGCATTTAAATGTTCTCAACAGCTCAAACGAGTAGCGGTTTAGATTTTTAGACTTTTGTTTTGAATGCCCTTCTGACGTTTCTCATATGCAGGAAATGGCAACGCTTACGAGTCGAAGATTTCCCACAGATTTTCCCCATAACAACAGTGAATCACTAAGAGACAAAAGCGTTTCTGTTCGTGCTGTTGATGTCTGCGATCTTCACCTCTGTCTGAACATGAGCGCGGGTCCATGTTGGCTGCCGTCATGCGCACCACGTTTCGTATCTCCTGGCGATCATTCGTAACACCGAAATTCACCAGGCCATCAACATCGAATCGTTACCTGATAAAGATCAGAGATGAAGGACAGATTCAAGAACGACATGGTGCAAAGTATTTTTCTAGCTGGTTAGAACGGATCCAAAAATTTAAGTATTCGTAATTAGATCATAGTCAGATTAGTCAGATTATAGTCAGATTAGTTGTTTTTTTTTTTAAGAGATAACAAGACTACATATTTTTCACAGAGCGCACTGTTGCTTCTCAAATGTCATGTGTGAGACAATTTAGCAAACCAATAATAATTCTGCTTATTAAAAGTTAGAAACCTGCCCAATGTCTTCTGGGTGTGAAATATTTTTGCCCAGCCTTCCAGAATCAACAGCTACTAAAGGTAAATATAAAATGACCAACTTTTATTTTAGTTACTTTCGTGATCATCAAGAAAAAAATGAGACACCAGACTCCTTAAAATAACTTTAAAACTCCTTAAAATGTCTCTAAAGAAGTAAATATTCCAATACTTTAACAATTAGCAGGTTTACAGTTCTCTGATGATGGTGACCCGACATGAAACAAATAAAAGCAATGCTCAAGCGGCTAAATAATATTGAATGGATATTTTTATAACTTAATTGTTAGCTTTTTAATCAACTCACCAACCCACAGAGGTTCATACATTTTATTTCATGATGATGTACAATTTTTTTAAGTTAAAAACAGATCGAAAAGTAATCTAAAAAGCAGTTTACGAGCTACAACTTTCACTATTTATTCTGTAATGAGATACAAACTACAATTTAAAAGCAAGCTGCTTTGTTATACTGAAGAAGGCGAACTTGATCCACTGACCTTCGTGCAGGAAGGTGAGGTCTTTCTTGACCACGGGAAACAGAGGGATGATGGGAGGCTGTACGCTCTGGCTGCTCAGGATGTTGCGGTATTTGGCCATGTTACGCGATGGGTCGAAGATGTCCTGAAGGTCCCGGAAGAGTTTCTCATACTTACTAGGGAGTTTCTCCCACGTGCTCCTCAATCGAGCTACTGGAGCCAGATTCAGACCGCTGAAGATCACACAAAAAAAAGATGTTCAACCATTTGCAAAATAACACAGATTAAAGCTGCATTTTAAGTTTTGATGACTACCTCAAAACACTTAGGAACCGAGACTTGATAATACGTGTACATTATACATTATGAATATTCTTGTGGGCAACCTATAAATACCTGTTAGAGGGCTCTACGGTGTGAGCATTTGAGGTGCATTTGCTGCATGCAAATAAATATAATATTTGCGAAACAGATTTTACAAATGCTTCAGTCCAGCATGTATGTGTTTGCAAGGGTTTTTATTTACAGCATGCAGTCCCACTTTACGTTAGGTGGCCTTAACTACTCTGTACTTACATTTAAATTAACAATTTGATACAATGCACTTATTATATACATGCATGTACTTTTATTTTTAAAAATCAACACATACCACCTAACATTACCTGTATTTCCCCTTAAAAGTGTTTTGCAATATAGTATGAACACAATAAGTACATTGCACTTATTTTTTTTTAATGTAAGCACATAGTGGTTAAGGCCAATATACCTAATACAATAAGTGCGTGCACTTAGCAAATTTTTTTAATGTAAGCACATATTAGTTTACAGTGGACCCAAAATTAGGATTTTACAGGACCTCCCTGTTTTTTTGAGCCGCTTCAGGTAAGAGCTAAGTTCTGTGTGCTTGTTGTTCCTCACGTTATAACAAACCAAGTGCAGGCGGCGATCACGAATACAAGATTAACTGCGCAGTGTAGAGAGCATCGCTGATTATCCCAGAAGTTTATGAGACTCGCCAATGATGGCAAACATGGAGTTGAAGTTCTTGCACTCGCGGCAGTGCAGAAGCGATCTTGATAAAGTGCTTGAGCCCGGTCTTCATGCGTTTGAGGCGTTGGAGGCTCGCGCAGGATCTCGGTAGCCACCCAGAAGGTCTCCTGGTTGATGGCGTCCTCGAACTGCTTCAGGTGGCTGCTGCCTCAGCTTGCGAGTCCAGCTTAAAGAGGTCGTCCACGTATCTCCGTGGACTCGATGTTGCGAAACAGGCCAAGAGTCTCTCATGGAGAGCTGCGCGCCACCTCCCACGGTGCTGAGCTGCAGGAGACCGATCTGACTCTCCCTCAAGAGCTCCTGAGCGTCTTCATCAGGAGCACAAGCGTCTCCGTCTCCATGTTGTTCTTCAGGTAGTACCTGAGTACAGGCGTGAATGAGAGATTACTAGAAAGTGTTGCCTATTTTTGCATTTATATGTATATATATAGTCATAAAAAATGGGTGACGTTACATAAATAAAAAAATTGTGACATGGACAGGTATCTGTACAAATGTTATGCAGCAAAGTTGATTTAAAATGTGTTTTAATAATTAAATTAAAGTTTTCCTTTGACAACCAAGAAAAAAAAATTTCAATAGATTAACTTGTTTTATTCATTAACAATTAAATTAAATTAATTACTAAAACACAGAATTTGGTAACAATAAAAAATATAGTGAGAAAAAAAAAACATTTAAAATGGCCCTAAATATCTAATGTTTGTTAAACTAAATAAATATATGGAAAAAAAATGTATGTTTCGTGATTTTAATTAATTAGAAATGCTTTTTGAATAATACATTTTTATTAAACTAAGTAAGTTGAGAAAAAATGTAAATGGAGTCCAGAAAAATTAAAACAGAAAAAACAGAATTTGGAAAAAAATAAAACTGAATTTTTGGAAAAAAGAAAAAAACGGATTTGATACGGCCCCTAGATCCCCGTGCAAAATTGCTACTTTAATTTAACCGGTGCATAAACAGTACCTTTATGATACAGGAAATTGTTTTATTTATTTACAATCAAAGTGATAATCCCCTTATTAGTGAGGACTTGAATTGAACAGAACATGTGTGTGTCATTATTTAGTTGTTAGGAATGCACTTGTCAAGCGAGTCATTTCCTTATTATCTTCAGCTGAGGGTGTTCCATGACAACGAACACTGTGTGTGCATCAGCAGATTCGTTAAGGGACGGATCACGTCGTTAAAAATGACATTTTATTCAAAATGTTTTATACATTAGTGTTTGTATATTAAACATAAAATGTATGTTTTTGCAAAGAGTCATGCTGACAACAGTAAAAAGACATTTAAAAAGAGAATAGTAAGAATTTAAGAGGCGTTCATCATTCAAATGTAGCGTGTCTTTTGGTCACGTCCACCAAAAGTCTACCACCACGGTCCTTTTGTGTTCTGAGTGCTGCCACCTGCCGTTGAGCTGGATGCGGTCCGCTAGTTTGAGAGCTGGTCGGGCAGTCTGCGTTGCTTATGACTCTCCTTCAGGACTATGGGAAACCTCACACAGCGAAGTAGGTCTCGGAAGGCGGCGATGAGGCCGAACTCGCTGACCACGCGAGAACCACATCTTTGGCCGTGGTGTCTTTGCTGATGATGATATAGCAGCTCTGCTGGTCGGCCTTGAACCACGCGGATCACCTGATCGGGAATGTCTGTTGCGTCAAGAAGAAGAAAAGAGATGGGAGGTGAAGATGCATACATATTCACACCAGGGTCTAAATCTCAGGTGAAATGGAAGGGAGGTCCATGGCTCAATGACAAGATGTTTGGCTCAGATCTGCTCAAGCAGTGAGCTTCAACACGTTTGAAGGCGAAGATGGGGTTTTTGGAAAACAATCTATCAACACGGATGCATTTTCACATGCTTTTGGACATCGAGGAGTAAAGCGTTTCATACCACAAACCCATGATCGCGTGCAAATGAGTTCAAAAGCGTGTACGTAGGATGTACTTACAGTAGAAACCAGCCACTTGAGAGGCGAGAAACACACAGAGGGTAAAGACAAAGAGATAGAGATGTCACGTGACTCAAAGAGAAAAATTCAGTCATCATTTACACCCTTTTGTTGTTCGAATGCCCTACAGTTCTCTTTGATTTTTGGATCATAAAAGGAGATGTCTTGTCCATGGCAATCAGCATCAAGCTTTTAAAAAAGATGCAAAATATCACATATATGGCACATATGCTGTATATTTAAAGTATTATATACATTAAAAATGCCTAGAAATGAAATGTTAGACTCAAATTTATTTACAAGCAATGAGATAATAGTGAGCACAACAGAGAAGAAAGCATATGCATTGTATTTTATGTCACAGTTAGGATAACTGTTAAATAAAATGAGTTGGTTTTTCCCCAAACCCTATCTAATCCCTGCAGAACACCTGCAGCATGTGTCACATTAGGACCTTCTGGGGATATTTTAGCTTGATGCTGATCACCATACACTGTCATTGAATCACGATGCAAACGCATGGAGGACAATTAAAATAAACATATACTTTTTTTGGCCTGAAATAGAAAGAAGGGCACACAGCATCAAAACAACTTAAGGGTGGCGTGGCTCGCTTCTCTTCCCAACTTCTGCTGTTTTACATAATCCTGTGCAGAGGATCTGAAACCTGCCATAAGCTTTCATTTCAAAGCTCACAGCATGAAAATGATACACTTTAAAAAGTGCAAACTAAGTGTTTAATGAATTTGTTCAAATAATGGCATGAAATGTGTAATTAAATGAAAATGTATTACGGTATTTTTTTTAAAATGCACTTAGATGAGCTTAAGTAAGGACTAAATAGTAGGTCAATCTGGGTGAACCGCGTCTGTGGTCATTATATCAGCTGCAGGGGCTGAACCCGAGCTCCAGTGGTAAGATGTCTTACCTGAAGGGGGTTAGAAAAGTCCAGAGCGCTAGCGGCTCAGCTGAAGCAGGTCAGGGCTGCTGGACGACAGGCTGCCGGGATGGGTATGATGGCCACGCTGTGCCGGCGCTGCTTCGATTCCCTGCAATGCTGTCGTCCTGAGACTGAGACACGCCCGCTGTCACTGCAGACAGAGAGACATGGATTTTCCTCCAGCACAGAAACAACAACACTGCATGTCATTAAACACCTCTTACAGATTGATGGAAGAGATTCCTGCAGGTTTTCACAAGGTGCACTTAATTTCAAGCATTGTCTCGAAATGTCAGTGTCTTTCATTAGCATTTCTGATGATTCAACTTCCAACAGATCTTCATGACTTTTTATTTATTGCATAAGTAGAAAATATAAAAATATGGAGCTCTGCTCCAAAATGTGGAAAATAAATTCTACTGTAATTTCTGATCACACTGCAAACATCTCAACATTCCTGAATTAAGATACATTTACCAAATGAAATGAGTTTGTAGTTAAAAAAAACCCCAAATACCTGCTGAAACCGACTTCATAAAGGGAACCCTGTTCTGCACTCTATTGATAGAGAGCTGTTCTTCTTTTAAATAAGCACAAGCATAATTTCACAAAGTTTTGTAGAAAACAAGACGTGTTATGCGTTAAATTTAGATCTCAAATGAAATGATCACAAGAAAGAAAGATGTTTAAATTTAAACAAGATAAAAATACTTAATATAAAATATTTGCAGTGCATGACTTAGATTTAAAAAGCATAATTATGAGATATAAATTGACAGTCAAAATTAAGAGAAAAAGTCGAGAAGAGAAGTCGAATTGGAAACATACTATATCTTAATGAGATACAAATATAAAATTATGAGATAAAGAAATCTAGCACTAAGTCATAATTATGGGATATAAAGTCATATGTCATATGGCTCACCATATTGCTAGTTAACTTTCTGTGAATGGAATTGTATCTATGTTGTGAGGTTTATTTATATTTGCTGGCGGCTATTTAGACTTTCTGCTCTAATGGGACACCTTTTTAGACCTTTTAAGACCTGCTGAAACCACATATATGGACATTTATATTGGCTTACACATTTGATTTACTGGAACGGGGCGAATCAGGCGGAGACTGTAGGATTAAGTGGCAGACTTGTACACTGCAGCGGACAGGAAGAATACTAAGCTGGATGGCTATGAGAAAACGTGAAGGCAAACTGTGACAGAGACAAAAGCCCTGAGTGTGAAAGCCGCCTAAAACGCATACACAAACACAAGCAGACGCGCCACACAAAAAATCCATGAATGAGACATTTGAGGCCAGGGAGAGCGAAGCCCCGTGAAAGAAGGACAGGAACACGGCGCGCCCTGGTGAGCGAGGTGCGCCAAGCGCTGTCTAGTGGGTAAATCCGGTCTCGAAGCAGCTGGGGACGCGCTGAGACCTACACAGACGGGCTACCTCAACACAGCCGCAGTCTCCTCTCCAGGAGCAGAGAGACAAGACAGACGATCTGGCTCATGAGAGGGACAACATCGCCTCTCCGCCCATCACTCCACGACGCCATTCTCATCACACATCCGATAATGCAGTGAAACATCAATACTAGAGGACACTGCGAACACTTTAACTGATGGAGATACAAAGCACTTCGCTCAGGCCTAGCAGCGACACGCAAGCCCATTCTCACTAGCAAGAAAAAAAATATGCAATCTTGAGATTCAAAAAGCCACCATCTATGAGATGAAGTGAAATCGGCTACATACCGTTATAATTATGAGATAAAAATCGTAATGCATTGAGATACGAGAAACTCACATACCATGAGAAATCTAGGAGATAATAATCAGATAAATCGAAGGAAAATACTGTCTCTTAATACGGTTTAGTTGAAAAAATAAAATAAAATTGATAAGACAAATGTTTCTCATTTCTAGTCATGATTATATCACGTATTTGACATACCACGCCAAAAAACTGTAAAAGTGGTAAAGAGATAAACTGGATTAAAAAATCTACGAAAATAAGGCTAAACTTAAAGTAAGTAAGAGATAACTCAGTAAAACTATCAAGATTAAATTTTTGAGCATTTAGAGCCAATTATGAGAAAGTGTAAAGTTGTGATATGTCATTGAGTAAGTGTAAAAAAAAATTAGCTGAATGACATAATATTGCCAACATTCTGAGACAAGACAAGATAAATTTAGAATAAGATAGTAAATCAAACCCAGATCATCATAATTAAAGATGATGGGTAAGAAAAAAATTGCTGTGTCGTGTAGTGTATGAAGTGCAAGCCATACTTTACTTTTAATGTCATGTGGCTCTATATTAAGAGCAGGCTTAGAGATTAATTTATTTTGAGAAAATGGTAATTTTTGCTTGTTTTTTTAAAAGATGAAACACTAATTTCATAGATATACTCTTTCATAAATCCTGCTCTTTCAAATGTTTGGCCAGGACTTACATTTTATGCATTTTTACGCTTTGAACTAACCTGCTTCTCAATTTTTACATACTGAACATTTCTAGAAGTTTTCTTTTCTGATGTGGCAGAAATGGGCTTCCATATATTAAGGTGTGTATAGCGCGCACACACTTTACGCACGCATATGCACACACACACACACACGCACACACAATGCACACACACGCACACGCACACACACGCACGCTACACATTACACACGCATACACACGCACGCATGGCCACATACGCACACGCACATCACAAGACAACACAAGATAGAACAAACACGCACAAACACGCACACACACACACACGGACACGGAGATTTATAAGGCTCTACAAATAGTGTGTGTGAGTACCATCATACATACTACAGAATGTTACCAGAGTATTAAACTAGTATGATGTACTGCCAGGTCATTACTGTTACAAACAGAATTCGTGATTTCACAAAAACAGGAAGCGAAAAAGAATGACCACGACACAGGAATTATGAAACTGCACTGTTCATTTACATTAGGAAACATGTTGACCAATTACAGGCAACACTAACCAGGCACGACGCGATACACCGCGGCGCCTCTGCGTCTTCATCGGTTGTAGCTTTAGCCGTTTAGTCATATTATATTAAATGGCATCCTCTGATTGGCGATGGAAATGTAAAAGTGCCTGGTTGAGCATAACTCTTTATGGAAACACAGGAAAAGTGTGAGTAGAAATGTGCCGTGGAACATGCCCGATAAAGCGTAAAGCGCAACAAGACACGTGTTGAAACACAATGCTGGCGTGAACAAACTCTTCAGAGGTAGAGGTTGTGCTGCACTATTCCCAACATTACGACTTCGCGACTCTTTTCATAAAACAGAGAGTGTTGAGCAGGTGTCTTACCCAAACAGTCCCTGTGCAGTGAAGCAGTTATAAAACAGAAGACACGTGAGTCAACTAGTACAAGCGTCAAGCTCTCAGGTGAAGTGCTCACACACACACACACACACACACACACACACACACACACCTACCGGGCTCACATTAACCCCACCATCCAAAAATAAAACACACACTGTGGATATACTCTGCGATATTGCAGCTGTTATGAAAACATGCAATCATAAAGATGTGCTTCTATTCTATCTACTTGCTTTCTTTTCATTTGTTAAAGAACACATGCGCGCTTTATTCTATTTACTAGGATTTTCCAGCATTATAAGTATTTTGGGTCGATATGTCTTTTCATGCTAAGTGAATTAATTTGATTGTGTTGACAGTTAAGGACAGTTTTTCTCAACAAAACATCAAAAAGCGTCCAATAAAATCGTTTCACAAAAAGAGCTGAATCACGTTTAGAAAGTCGTGTAAAATGAATGTATATTCGACTTTTAAAAAACATGCCTTTTAGACTTTATGGCTTTCTCTATCCTACTGCATCTCATGTTTTCAAATTAAATGTTTGCATTTGCGATTGGCTTTGATCCTTTGGATTAAACTATACGATACATGATGCTGTTTTGCTTCTGTTTAAGCAACTTAATTGCATAATTTTAAACATTATGCAAATGTTTTTAAGATAGTTGAGTTATTTTATTGCTTTGTATAAACATGCATTAGTAATGTTTTTGCTCAATGCGCTTTCTTGTTGCATTAAGAGAGAAGCCAAAACATTTTTGTCCCCTAACTGAAATGATGTCTTTTAAATTCTGATACAAGTTAAAATGAATAATTTGGTCTTTCAGCCATTTTGCTAGCCCTGGTCTGGATACATTACAGCAGTGAAAATGTGCTAAAGAACTCTTATCTACTTCCATCCTCTTTTCGGTCGCTGGATGGAGGTCTGTTTAAACCCTGTGAAGAGGCGTGAGAAACGTCATCGGTGAAACGCCTCTAGATTCACTAAGAGCACTAGTTTGGCGGCTCATAGACGCCACCCCGTGATGCTGATGGAGTGAAATCCTGTAACTCCATAACACGCTGCTCAGGACATAGTGAGGGCGTGACTCTCAACCATCATCCACTCGAGAACATTTCTTTACCTGAAGGGCTTGGAGGTAGGATGCTGAATCTGGTCTTCTCCAACATCTTACGGATCTTGTTGCGTCCTCCAGACACCGTGTTGGCCTTCATCTTCTTGCGGCTCTTGCTGTCGAGGAAACTCAAGTCACCGGGCAGATCCGGGATGGAGAAAGCGGTTGCTCTTCCTCTCCTGAATCTGGGGATGTGAGGACCGCCGTTCTTCTTCTCGATTCCTCACCGCTGGCTCTGAAGCTCTTTGAAAACTACGACAAAGTCAAAAACCTGGTTAAACTTGGTGACTTTTGCCTCAATAAACCTCAATGAAATGGAGTTTTTCTTTGGCTGTTTGAGCAAATGGGAATGCTCCATTCACTGCTCTTCAAGTTAATGCAACTATGACTGACACAAAAGGCCTGTTGTATTAATGCTATGTATAATGTATTGATTGCAATAATGTTGTCTAAGCACATATATCAGTAATTTGGACACATTTGAGACATTCAGGACGATTAAAAAGATTGAAATGTTAGTTTTGTTCTAATAATAAAGTGCCCTTTATACTTTTTGAGTGTTACCTTTCACATATTTTCCATTCTCTTGGTGAATGTAAAAAGGTCGGAATAGTTTCAAACAACAAATGTAGTTATTGTCTTCCACAATGAAGAATAGATTCTGAACTGCCTGAAAGCAGTGTCGTCAGTGATTGGGTCACTGTCATGTCTGGAAGATGCTGTTTTCATAATGCTGCAACAGCAAAACCACTTTTACAGGATGAAGAATGAGGATGTGAGAAGAGTCAGTGGTTAAATATGTTTTTACACCAATCCTTAAGAAAGGAACCGTGAGAACAGAGGTGATGCTGCAGTGTATATCGTGAGAAAAAAAATCAGTGTTGTTTATCCTCTGGTGCATGTAAAGCTAATGTAGGAGACCTCCAAAACATTTAAGATAGCACAATAACAATAATAGGGGCACAGATTTATATTGGTGGGTTTGTCCAAGCTAACGATGAATAAATGTATGAATAACAGATTCTGCAGTCAAGGGTGTGTGCGCATCTCCATCTCCTTTAAATTGTGCATGGACAATGAATAAATTGCAAAATGCGTATAAAAAGACTAAATACGCAGCTGAAGTCATTTGTTGTGCTTAACACAACAGCACTTCAAACTTTCACAGGTGATAATGTTAATCTTTTGCACACATGGGATGGAAAAGATGCTTTATTAACCAGATGTGCGGGGTATTGCAATATAAGAGCAGTCTGTATGTTCTGTGACGTACCGAAGATGTTAGTCTTCACAGTAAGAGAGAGGTGTGTATTTGTTCTTCAAGATGTCCATGGCTTTGGAGTACGAGATGTTCTCAAAGTTCTGCCCGGTGATCTCCATGATCTGAGGACAGGCGAGGCACACAATGTGTTCATGCTAAAATATCGTCACGGTCGTTCAGTGCAGTATGAGCGTGTTCCTGTAATCCGTGCCTGATCTCCACGCTTCAGCCCTGCTTCTGCTGCTTTACTGGCCTCCTCCACAGACTCCACGAAGATGCGAAGCCCGCTCGCTGCGCCTTGAACCGAGAAGAAGGCGGAGACTCTGGGCCCAGGCTTCTGCAGGAGTGATCTGGCGACACTTGGCTTTGGCAGCGCACGCGATATTCAGCAGGCGCAAATGACCCTTCATTTTCTGAGCGTATTTAAAGAAACAGATCTCCTATTTAGTCGTGACACTTTACATATGTTCATAATCTGTAAATATCCTGATACTGATATAGCTGCCCGAAATGGCCACTATATCTTGCCTTGAAGTGTTTTAATAATCTTCTGTTTGCGCTTTAACACGTATTGACTTAAATTAAAGTACATTTTAAATGCATTTTTGATATTACATTTAAGGTTGTAACAGTTAATCGTGCTTAATCACATCAAAAAAAAAAAAAAAGTTTATATAATATATGTGAGTGTGTACTGTGTATATTTATTATTGCTGACAAATGGGCCAAACCTAGGATGGAGAGCAAGTTTGGGGAAATTTACAATTACAACTAATTACTATTTGGGGTTAAAGTGATTAGTCTTCTAACGTGTCATAAATTGATTTTTTGATGTAAATATGTCAGACAACATTGAATCAGTCGGGTCTGTGTGATCCCGACACTCACCGAGAGTCAGTAGCTTCTCAAAAAGTCCTCCAGGAACTGAGTCATGACGGATCGCCTTCAAAATCATTAAAATGATTGTTTACCCACAACAGCACGATTCTCGTCACCTGCAAGATCCCAAAATGATGTCAAGACACTTGGCGATCCGTTCACGTACCACCAAAAACAACACCGTAAGACACGCGCACTGGCCGTGTCTCTGAGACTATCCACTTTGAACCATTCCAGAAGTTTCTTGCCCCACTTCCATGGGGCTGGACAGGAAGGTGCGATGCGTCAGGAGGAAGTCCTCACGATGTAAGTGGGATCCACCACTGGCGGCTCCTCCACCAGGTGCATGATCAGGCGCTCAGGAGTGCCCTGATACAAAACAACACAAGAGCATGATACAGAGTTTGCAGTTGCTGGAGGTATTTTTAGATAGTTGCTAGGGTCTGTGGGTAGATTACTTCCAAATTGTAGCTTGTTACAGAGTACAGATTACACATTAAACATTGTAGCTGGTAATCTAGATTACTCATTTCAGGCATTCTGACTATTTTTTTATCTAACATGTTCTAGGCATAGTATCTAGACATACTATTAAATGTTTTAAAAGCAAATAGATATAAAATATATTCCTTTCTTTTTTTTTTTAAATCAACACATAAGCGCACTAAGCAAGTGTCCAGGTGCTGAAACCATGAAAACGTAAAAATAAAAATAATAACACTTGAACACTAATGTTATATTTGTATCTGACCTGCATGTCAATGTAACCATTATTGGATTGTTGGAATATTAACGTCCTCACAGGATATTTTGAGCAAATGTTTTAATGGTTTAGCTGACAAAACCGTTTAGGGATCCCCCTGCATTATGCGAGCAAAATTTGATAAACATGAACACGGCAACAGCAAAACTTATCCAGGTCTGATATATTTTTAGCGCGGACTTCCGAATCAACACTTACTGAAGGTCACTGGAAGTGATGATGAGATAAATGGTACAACCACACGGTAATTTTTACTCCGTTTAAAAAGTACTTCATATTTCTAAAGCAGCTACTAAACTGCACGCTCGTGACTGAGAGAGCGTCACGAAGAGCAGCCGTTCTCAGAGGATCAGAAACCCGACAGCAAATGGCTGAAAGAAAGCTGACCCTGAGCGCTTCTGCTCCGAGGCTCTGCCACCACAGATCTGGCGGGTGACGGGAAGCGCTGCTTCAGTCGAGACAAATGGGAAGCGCTCAGGCTGCAGAGTCCAGCACAGGTCAACATTTTAAAACCAGCGGACTTCACCAAACTTCCCAGTTGATTCATGCGCGGTACATCAAGACATGTCACGCTTAAAGGCGCAAAGAGACTTTAATCTAATTAAAGCATGCATGCACTCATTTGCATACATTTCCAGAACAGAAATCTGAACACTGGATCAAAAAAAAAAAAGGTTCAGAGTTCTTGCTTGATTTTGTTGACATAAAAGGTTTTTGCAGAGATGATTTTGGATCTATTTATAACTCCATAAAAAGAAAATAATATCAACAGGCAGGAAAAATAAATCCTGATCATGCCTTTAGGAATAAAATGTTATACACATCCACTGCGAAAAAGCTTTACTTGATTTGAGTAAGTTAGATTTGTATGTAAGTGTTGCTTGAAGTGGAGAAATAGCTCATGGCCTTTAAAGATGTGCACTGAAACTGAAATCCACAGATATAAAGATAAAAACATGAAATGTGTATTTTTAAAGTCAGGTTTTCAACAAACGGCTATCTATACCAAGGCTTTATCTTGGGTTGTGTCTCAGCGTGATGTCCCTTTTTAAATCAGTCATCATTTGTTATTTTGCCACATCCTTTTGACCAGCATTAAACTGACAGCTGACAAGATCCTGCACTGCAAAAAGATTTTATTCTTTATGATTTTTGTCTTGTCTTCTAGTATAAATATCTACAAATTCTGCAATTAAGATGCGTTTGCATGACAAGTAAAATGACTTTACCCTGTTTTTCTAAAATATTATCCAAATGTAGTTTTGTAATATCTCCTACTTTGCCACAACATACCACATGCAGCTTTCAGAGCTTTGAAGAAGCACATTTCAACTTCTTCCACTAACCCTAAACCTACCTAACGGGGTTAGCAGACATGTAGCTGAAAAATGAAGGTGAATTAGTTAATACGTAGCTACAAGGTTACTTATAGTTATAGTAGAAATGTCTAAAGTGGATGTTCACAATAAAAAGTGTAAACCCAGTGTATATCGGTCAAGTAACAAATGGATCGATTTGAAAGAAAGCGTCATATTGAGACACTAGATAAAAGCCTTAGTAGTAAGCTGGCAGAGATCAAGGTTTAAATCTCAAACTTAACATCCAAATGATATATTTTATGCTTTATCTACATCTACAGATCTCAGGAGCTCACCTTAATGATGTGATGTGGCCCTTCCTGGTGCCGCTGCGGTCCAGCTCTCGGTGCTCCTTCACCATGGCGATCTAGCCCTCCTCCTCCACCTTGTGCGTGTTCTTCTCCACATGGTTGAGGATGCGGCAATAGTCTTCTTGTGCGATGCACACAAACTGGGTCCACAACAACATGAGGAAGAGCAATGAACTGATAGTAGAGGCAGGAGGTTGGTCTGCACCACGCTGGATACTCGCAGCAGCGACTCATGGAGTGGAGCGGCAAGCGTATAGCGACGTGTCTAAGGGGCCTCGCTGCGTAGAGGGAAGTTGAGGTAGAGGCTTTATTTTAGGAATCAGCGGTGTTTGCTATATCAGGAAGCATTTGCATTCAGACCCTGTGTGACTTGTCAGTGATAACACTCCCAACTCTGATTGAACCGAAAAGGGTCAGTCACAGCGGATATTTAGCGGGACGTGAACCATCTCAGCACTCACCTGTTTGTTGGAAATCAGCCTTAGTCAAAGTAAAAGTTTGAGATGGCGATCAAATCAAAAGGCGACAGAAGTCGAGCATGTTTTCTAAGCGTGTATGAGATGAGATGTGCTTTTAATAACAGAATATATACAGTGATGCACACTTTGAATTGAAAATAAATCACTTACGTTTAAATCATTAAAAAACATTACATTTATGCATTTAGCGGACACTTTTATCCAAAGCTACTTGCATTGCATTCAAGGCATATGTTTTATTGGTTCATGTATTTCTGGGAACTGAACCTAGATTTTTATTATGTAAAAAAGAGATTTTAGCCTGCAGCTTCTTCCAAAATGTTTCCAGAAAGAAAAGCATTCGGGTTTGGATCAGCTCGAGGGTTAGTACATCCGCACATTCACTGAAAACAACAAGACAGGTGCGTCACGAGGATGTAGAGCGGTTCGGAAGCTGGTGTGAAGTGAAACTGGCATGCTCTCGATGAAGTTCACATGCATTAGTTTGTGCTGCACATTCAAGGGAGGCATAGTGCAAAAATGGCGAGTAACACTTTAGAATAGGTAACATTCTTAATTTTGCTGCTTATTAATAGTTAGTGAGGTATTTGTTAAGTTTATTTATTGGGTAGGATAGAGATGCTGAATAAAGGTCATGTAAAATAAAGCATTAATATATGTAGTACTTGGCACTAGTTATATGTATAATATTCTAGTGATATGCATGCTAATAAACAACTAAGTGTTACCAAATTTACAATCGCTCCCCATTTACTCACCCTTATGCTGTTTGAGTCCCAACTGACATTCAAAATAGTATTTTTATGTCATAATTGACTCATAATTATTTTTATTTCCTTGATTATAACTATATATTAAAGCTTGACTTAATTATAACTTTTCTACTCATAATTATGTTTTCAATTTTTTTATTGCATAATTCAGACAAAATGCTATCAATTTTCTTTTTCTCTCATAATACCAGAGAATTTCTTAATTTTGAAAATAATAAAAAATGTACACATACATATATACACACAACTTAATATATTATAATTTTGTATTTATATTATATTGTATACCTCCTAATTGATACATGGTATTCCATAACCTCACAATCACAAGATAATAACTTAAATAAAACATTAATATAATTTATTTTTATATTTTGGGTTTTTTTAGTCTCACTTTATTCTGTAATTTTTTTGTCTTCTGTTCATAATGTTTATCTTTTATTGTATAATAATGTATATCAAATTTCAAATTGATCTCATAATTGCTGTGCGCACCAAGCGGCTTAATCTCATGATTCTGATTTCTGCTCTCACCTGGCAGTACGTCTCCTTCCGTACACACAACCCCCGTTCATGAACTGTCTGTCTAGAGGCTGGCGAGATCACGGCTTTATTGCCCATACTGAGGATCTCTGTCAAATCCGTCTCCGTAGCTTCCAATCTCACAGCGCCGTTCAGGATCACGTACCACAGGTCCAGCTGAAAACACAACAGGCGCTCTGATCACGCCCACGGACATCTAAAGAGAGTTTAATACAGGTCAGATCGGTTGTTACAGTCGAGTTGAGCGGCCTTCAGGATCATGTCGATAGCGAAAAATGAATGTGTTTGTTACTAACAGGCTAAGGCTAACTCTGCATGTGGCATGTGATTTAATGGTTCAGATTCATCTGATGCTCAAACTCAAACATCTATACTTAATGCTCAGTTAGCCCAGCATCCTTGTCTCTATATAAAGAAGCGTGAACATCTCAGAGCTGCTCCACGTCTACGAACTTTTCACCATTTCTTTTTCAGAAAAACTACTGTCAAACACATGCTGAAACTGAAGACCTTTACATCAACCAAAGTCCACTTTAACTTTAATTATGAAAGCAATGTACTCTAAAATGATCAATTCAGTTTGACTGCAATGCTTGTTAATACGTTTTCATTCCAGTTTAAAAGATTAATTCAATTGTTAGAAGTTTTAATGCCCATTTTTAAATGTGCATTGTGTAATAGTCCAGTAAGAAAAACAGAAGGGAAAATAGAATTTAGTGGAACCTCAAAACATATAAAAATATAAAAGTTTAATTGTGAGCAGTTTATTCCTTCCCCATTAATAGCAAATGGGTTGCTAAATGTCAATATTATATGATATGAAATAAAATTGTCCTAATATTTTTGGTCATATCACACAGGCAAAGAGGTGAAGTATGGCTTCTTTTAAGGGAACTGTGTGTGTGTGTGTGTGTGTGTGTGTGTGTGTGTCTGTGCGTGAGTGTGTGTGTGTGTGTGTGCGTAGTGTGTGTCGCGTGTGTGTGTGTGTGCGTCGCGTGCGTCAAGTCGTGACAATAATGTCGTGTGTGTCATGCGTCGCGTCGCGTGCGTCGTGTGTGTGTGTGTGTAGCGTGTGTGTGGCCAAGTGAGAGAGAGAATCTGCTGAAATATCTTGACCTTTGCTTCCACTCTGTTGGTTTCTGTCTCCTCCTCATCCACACAGAAGCATGTTTGTCTTACTGACCTTCATGGCAGCCCACACACAAATAACACATTTAGATGTCTTTTCCCCTCTCGGCTCTTCTTTAAGCTTCGTTTATGATGTGCTTCAAAGTGTCTTCCTGTGGTCCGACATCTAACAAAAATTACTCCGTTCCGCGACAGAGCTGTAAGCTCAAAAAATAAACACACCTGAAAGCTCTTAAAAACGGACACCTACCGCTGTCCTCCATGAATTAATTGCCCACCATAGTTTGAATATTTTCTTTCTCTTAATCACATCCGTTTATGAAACCCGGCCTGTCTAAAATAATAGTCCTGATCTCTGCAAATAAAGGGATGTGAGATCAATGTTTTGGGGGGCTCTAGACTGACCGTGAGGAAACATCACATAGACATCTATTTGCTTATATCACATCATTTGCATTTAAACAAGGCTTAAAACGTCGCGTAAAAACAGCCTTGAACAATGGCGAGATACGCTCTGGCTGGCCCTACTAGGACTAGTGATGCTGGCAGGGCATGTCTCTGCCTCCTGTTTGTCCTGAAGAATGATGGTGGCTTCCTGTTCACCACCGCCAGGCTTGTCACTTGCAGCCATTGTAGCTCCTCCGGACAGACACCTTAGTCATGCATAAGCTGAAAACAACAGCTGATGCGTGCAGAACTCCAGGAGCTGCTCTGTAGAGAGAGTGGTTGATGGCGGGGAGTTTGCTTTTCATTTTGGACTAAAAATAGAACAAGAAGTGATTGCTGCACTATCAAGTAAATGAACTTTGTTAGCATTACACATTTTAACATTACTTGTGACATTTTTAAGTGATGATTGTGTACAACTTCCCTCTTTCTCCTGATATTTAAACACATTTTTGATTCCAGTAAGCAAGAACACTTAAATAGGGTTTTCTGCAGGAGTTACGATAAACTAAATGCCAATCTTTGAGAGCTTTTGGAGCCAATTGGATTAATTGAAAACACTGTGCTACCAGTTTCTCTCCAAATATAAATGTTTAAAGACGAATAACTTGAGTTGAATTAATAACTTTCTATTGATTTCCATGACTTTTTAAAATAACATTACTTTTTAACAAAAAAACCCTTAAATATACTTAAATATAAACATTAAATACAAAATATTGAAAATATATTATTGATGAATTATAACTAATTAATAAATGATTATTAATAGCAATAAATAATTTTCTAATGAGTCTTTCCTATTACTTTTATAATTTAACACCGTATTGAATAAAGTATTAATTTCTGTCAAAAAAAAAGAAAATAAAATCACAAAGAGTTATATATTTTTTTAAACTAGAGCTGATATATTTTTGAATGATAATTATTGAATTATTTCTAAAAATAAATAAAAAAAACAACACAACTGGCTTTCCAGCAATAATAAATCAAAACTAAAAATATTTCTGAAGGATCTGGTGACACTGGAGTAATGATGCTTGATTAAAAATTCAAAAAGAATAAATTATATTTTTTAAAAGTACATTAAAAAAATAAATAAATAAAATTTAAATGAAATTTTTTTCTGTATCATTGATCCAATAAATGCAGCCTTGAAGAACACACGTTTCTCATAAAACGAAACTTACGTATCTCAAGTGTATCTCCATTCATAGGATGTTTAGTTATTTTAGATCAACAACAATGCAAAAACTCAGAAGGCGACATTACTTTAAGCATACTAATTTTCCGGCAATGCATGCGAAACGCCAATGTCGGCTATTAATCTTGAGCTCTGATTTAAGCCTTAATATATGGAAGAGGTGAACTCCAATATGAAGGCCTGTTGCCTGTTCTCTTCATGTCAGAACCAGCTTTCCGATGCACGTCAGTAACTCCGATCCACATCCTTCTCAGACACTCTCGCACCAGATCTCTGCCCAGCGAGCCTGGAGGCGTAGTGTCTTCATCCTCCTCCTCGCCTCAGAGTCCACGGGGAGCTTCGGGGGCGGACAGTCCATCCACCCATCTCTAGCTCATTGGCCTGCGGAAACAGCGACACTGATTGCGGCTCGGTTTTAGAAAAGAAATCCTGAGCTTGCGTCGCTGGACGCTCCTGCTTTCCTGCTGTTCAGCACTTCGCGCCTCAATGGTGCCAATGCAGTACAAGCGCCGAAAGACTTTTAGCTCAGATTCAAGCTCTGGATGCAAATATCAGGTCGGCTCGTTTACCGCTGCCCTGTCATTTCTTGTCATTAGATCGCAGCATGTTTTCATCCAAACCGAACAGTCAGCAGTGTAATAATACAGTAACAAGTACATCATGCATGTAAACAATGCGATATAAGACACATGGTAGTTTTTTTCCCCATCTCTGACCAACAAAACGAGTGAACACCAGAGAGTCCTTTCATTAATGTAATCTTCAAATCATAAACCTCTTATTCGAAAAGATTCAAAGATCTGGTTTTGTTAGTGTTGCAAAATATCAAGATTTTACCTGTAATTAAATCATAGTCTGCATTATGCCATAAATAAAAGAATGAGTTTATTGCATTAGCGCTTTTTATTATTTTATCATGTTTTTTTATTGTTCTATTGTGTTGGTTAGCTGTATTTTTAACCTAATCAAGCTAACTCAACTGCATTTTGTTTAAATTAACTGGAAGTACACAATGAAAAATAAAAAATAATAAAAAAACTAAAAAAAATAAATAATTATATATATATATATTATATATATATATATATATATATATATATATATATATATATATATATAATAACTATATATATTTATTTATTTAATTATTATTATTATTATTATTATTAATATATATTAATATATATATGTGATTTTTAAATAGTTAAAAATTCTGTCTTTATTAATTCACCCTCAGGTAGTTCCAGAAGCCGTTATGAATTTCTTCATTCTGCTGAAAAAGTCTGTGGTAGTCTGAAAAAACTACTATGAAATCAACGATGACCCAAAACAGTCTAGTTACAATCTTTCTTCAAATACCTCGAGGTCAGTAAATGAACAGAATTTTCATTTTTAGAGTGAAATCTCTTCAGAAGTAATATGTGACTACTTTTGTATGTCGACACCATTCAGTATTTCCAGATGAGCAGAATTATAAAAATATCTCATTCTTTAATCCATTAAATCTGAACCTCGGCTAATAGACTTAATTGGTTATGATTAAGATTTATGGAGAATAGGAATGGTTTTATCCCGTTTGAATTTAGTATCGTGATTGTATTGATTTGTGATTTACTCAGCATTGTTACAGCAAACCTAAATCTTTGTGAAACGACTATCATCCATCATATTAAACCCTATATGGGTTCCAGCTAATGAATCAGTCTTCGGCGTTTGAATACCAGCATCAGATGATGATGTCGCCACGCTCATGCAGAATCAAAATAGCTCGACCACGGCATTTTCCCACCGTTTTCAGCAAATGTTAATGTAATGTCATCCTTAGACCGTGTTCTTATGCCCATCTGCACTGGCCACACATCCTCAAAAGACAAACCTTTGTATAAGCCCTTTATTCTTCACCGAGATTATGATCTATAACTCATCATACTTGACAAGGAAAGAAAAATAACAGAGACAGGAAGGACAGAAAAGGCCTCTTTTTTCACAGAAAGTCAGAGAGAAACCAGAACTCAATGTGCTACTTAAAGCGTCTTCTGTGATATGT
>NC_056719.1:16190301-16195301 GCF_018831695.1 Puntigrus tetrazona
TTCTCTTTCAGCAGGGAACTGTTCTTTTGTAGAGGTAAAATCTCGAGAACTTTTAAATTACAATTACTACTTAAAAGCAAAGCATTACAATATTCCGTTACTCCTTAAAAATTACTACCTACTAATAGCTCTAGTTATGTTACTTTTGAGCTACTTTTAAATCTGGCCAGGCTTCCTTTGTCTGTTTTTAACGTAAAAAGCGAATGTAAAAGCCCTTCTTTACGACAAAACATTTGATGAAGAAAGCGCGAACACCGTTCAGCAATTGCAAAACTGGCACCTTCTAGCATTTAATAAATGTAAAGCGCTACTTAAGTTACTTTTGGAAAAAGTCATCTGTACAATTCAAAGTTAACGCTTTTTACTCATTTCTTTAATTTATTTAGTGCAAGGCTTCCGGTCTCATCCGCTTTCACATGCACGGTAACAAACCACACATCTCCTGCAGCATTGCGTAAACTCAGTATTCCACCGCCATATATCGCGAGTTAATATCGAGTCACAAACTCATCATCATTAAACACTGTGATTGACACAGAAAGAAAATAAGTACTATATTGTAATGTAAATGGTGCAGAACGCGTTAAAATATCATACAGAAGCGTTGGTTTTCCAAACTGGTCTTAATGCAAGATCTGCTGAGTGGTTTTTTAAAAAGAGTTGAAAAGAAAAGCTGATAAATCACTTGAGTATACATCATTTGTTTACCCGCATGTCAATGGCGTATTAAGCCGCGCTGAACAGTAAACATGCTAATGTGTCTTTATCTATTAAAATGCATAAAAATTCTAAGAAAAAATGATCAGCAATGTATGCATGATTGTGCGGAATAACGCAATCCATGAAAAGTAACTGCACTCCACTTCGAAAATATTATAAATGTAATATACTATATATAATGTAATATATAATCAATAGCATTTGATTACTGAAATCTGAATACATAATCCAGAATACTTGGGCTTACTCATTACTTAGCTCTGCAGTTAACCAACCTGAAGTTATTACTAGCCGTATTTCCATACACAAGGCAATGTTTCTGGGGAAACATTTGTAAACATGCGCTGTGTGTGATTTACAGTAACACAAAGAACCAATACATTTTCAGAAACAACGATTTTGGTGCCTGCTTTTAAATGCAAACGAGTTGCCGCACCACGCCCCTTTGTGAATAGAGCTACAGGCGGTCCTTACAGCTCATACTCCCTTGAAACATCCTCGCTTTGATTCCGGCGATCACGCCACAGTCGGTTGTGGGTTCGTTGTAAAATTGCGTACAGCAGCAATATACAGTACAAATTTAAATGCTCTCTCTCGCCTCGCCTGTGCACCCAAAAGACAGAAATGTTAGCATAGTATGTTTTATTCAACCTTTCACAGTGCAGACCTCCGCCGCTTGAGAAATCGCTGAAAAGACGGAAAGTGAGGGAGGCGGAAATTTACAGATTAAGGGGCGTAATATTACAATAAGATGCCTTTGGGTAACTCAGCAAAGGGGAGCTTAGATCTCGACACGCTGCTTTTTTCAGGACAAAAGCTTACTAGAAAGTTACATTGGCTACTTTTCTCAATGGCCTCCTTTGGTTGGCAGATGCACAGGCGCAAATTGGAAAAAGCCTGATTTCAAGCGATATGTCATCTTTATGCTTTAACTGGTGAATATTCCTCCAAGGCACGACTTCACAGACATCGTAGAGAGGAGAAGCAGCGGCTAAGGCTTGCCGACACGCCCGGGCTGAACAGGTGTAGATCTGATGGACGATTTACGCAAAGGAGATATATCCCACCAGACAAAGAAGTGGATGAGGTTAAAAGAGATGCTCGCTGAGTCGTCCTGACAGATGGCAGCGATCAGCACGCTGGTGATGAAGAACGGACACCACAAGGCTTTGACCAGGAAGAGAAAACACAATCCCCAAGACTTTGGAGGCCCGCTGCCATTGTTCAAAGCTTGAATCATGCCTCGCCTGCCCTGGCCTCGTGGAGTTTGCAGCAGACCTGTTGTTGAGCGGGTTTCCTGTATTGTCAGTAATCTGAGCAGAGAAGATGAGAGTGGCTCTCGCCTCCGGCAGGAAGAAGGAGGCGCCCAGGTGCTTCTGGAGATCACGGAGGGTGAGGTGGGCTGTAGCAGACCACCGCGATGGTCGTGAGGAACGTAAGAAGGCCACGGACGAGCCAACGAGGATGAAACGAGGCTCGCTCTCAGGTGCAGGTGCCGCTTCACAAACACCTTCTGCTTGTCCTGGAAACCCATGACCGGATGGGCAGTGGACAGCACTGGGAGGAAAAGAAGAATGAAGCAAGCTGATTAAGTGAAAGTGAAGAACGGCGTGATTTAGTCACGTAAACCCATTTCTATCCTGCAGCCTGAAACTATTAAAAATAAAGCTGTGAAAAGACTGATACTGGTTTATGATACATGTAACTATTTCAATTTTTTAAAAATCGTAGATGTCGTGAATGTTAAACAAAGCCTTCGAAACAAATGTACATTTATCCCTGGGCTATCAGTGTCATCTCCATCCTACAATTAGAAGAAAATAATGTTATACACTCTAAAGGAACACTCCACTTTCCCTAGAGCTAGAGTTTAGCATTTTTCAAACTATTCAGCCGATCCTTCATGCATGCAAAAATTGTTGTTTACATTATTAACGCTCATTATGTAGGCTTACATATAAACACACTTATACATTATATATTTTGAAAAGGACGGTATATATTTTAGAGATTTATATATTTTTAATTCGTGATTTTTAATATACATACATGCATGTGTTTGTATTTATATATACATAATAAACAGAGCATAGACACATTATCATGAAAACAAAAACTTTTAATTTTGATGTAATTAATAGCATGACAATTTAATAAGCTTACTGGTGTAGGTAGAATAAAAGCCAAATCTAAAATGTGAAGATACAGTGATAGACTTTGGTGTGAGGCATAAAAGTGTTTGAATAGGAGTGGCAAAATAATAACTTTTATCCATTTTGTTTTAAAAATCTTCCATTAACTGTGCAGAAAAATACTCAATATTTCCCAAAATGAACTCAATGGGAATGGGTTTAACTTTGTTGTTTGCTGCTGCTATGACTCTTATTATGTAATTAAGCATAAATTAATTTCAATTTTCACTGTGTAAAATCACTCTAAAAACAACGTTTCTTTATTGGCATCTGTGGTTCCATGAATAACCTTTACATGCGCATAAAGGTCCTTCATAGTAGGAAAAAGTACTTCAGATTAATCAATACATTTTCATTAGCTCTATGGTTTTGGTACTACTGGAAAAACATCCTTTGTGACCCTCTATGATGTATTAGTCCGAGATCAATGCTGTGCTTTGCTCATTTCAGAATTGGCACACTTTATAGCGCACTCAATCTGTATGTGAAAACACAGCTATGACAAACTGTAGCTCTTAAAGACAAATTTGCACAGGATGGCGTATACACGCCACCAACATGGTGCAAAAATATTTATGGAAAAAAGAAACACCAAAGTTAAAAAGTGTTAAGCACAAAACCACAAGAAGAGCTGTGCAGAAATATCGCTTGTGGGATGCTAAATACATAACAGGGCTAGAACGCTGACAGCAGCAGTAGCCTCCTGTCAGTTCCTGTTAGTGCTGTGTGCTCTCTAGGTAAAGACATCAAGCAGAGTCTGTGACGCCCGGGGAAGCGCGCGCAGAAATAGTGGTCAGAGCGCTTTGCCTGACTGGGTTCTCACATCATGGCTCATAATGCTGAACGAAAGAGCAACATCCTGCAACCCAATCTAGGAAACAAGCCAGATTGAGAAGGCTGCTGGTGTAATTACAGAGCAGGGTCAAAAGCCTGTGGCAAGACGTGAGGGATTATTCAAATAATAATTGCATTTAAAGATTGACTCTCATGTTTTGTATTAAGGTTTACTTCTTGTTATTTGTCATGCTGGTGAAGAAATGCGTTGATTCTGGCCACGAACCACGCATGTTATCTAACCCTGAGTATTTCTTCGTCTCACCTATAGAAATGGTCCAGACGGAGATGATTTTGATCATGGTCTTGGCGTATGTGTTGCCGCGGGCTGTATTTGATTGGATTGCGGATGCCGACGAAGCGGTCCAGAGAGATGGCACAGGTGCAATGAGGAGGCTGTGGAGAAAAAGCACGCTAAGCGAAGATCCACATGGGACACAGCAGATCAGGGAGAGGCCAGGAGTGATCTGGACACAAACAACAAGAAGAGACGCCTCTCAGAGGACAGCCACAGACTGATATGAGTAGAGTAGAGTGTCAATTTTTAACACGCACACACACATATATATATATATATATATATATACACAGATGGGTTGTCCTTAAAGTACTTTATTATGAATGTGAATTGAAAACATCCTATAAATTTTTAAATATGAAAGTTCAACATGCATAAAGTTATTGTATCTCAAAAAGAAAGAGTTTACTGAATTATGGAAAACAAGGTTCCAAGATGAAACATTAGTATATTACTTCAGCCCAGCTGCTGGTCTTTTCCCATTGGTCTGAAAGAAAACGCTAATTCATCCTTTGCCACCAGGTGCTGCTTTCGGAGCTTTATAGTTGTTCTCAGTCACTCGGCACATTTCTAATCATCCTTGATATTTGATAAACAGTATGATTTCTCAAAAACAATTCACACAAATAGTCAGTCTCAAAAAAATGTGTGTCAATGAACATTTCAGTGCCTGGTACTTGTGTCGTTGTGTAATGGAGAAGACAGTCAAATCTGCTCTAGTCATGTTATCAATATAACAGCGTGCTCTGGAGGGATAAGTTTCGATGTAAACTATGGCTACAGTTTTAAATGCAGTTGTTGTAAATTAGGTTACGCCAATGTATGTGTATGTGCTTGCAAGAGGACTGGACAAAATTCACATTTACGCTTTTTTACTGTTTGTACTGTAATTCTGTGGCAGACCATGTCATTTCTTTTACAGACAGGAAAAGACAGCACAAAGAAAAAAAATGGGA
>NC_056719.1:16200301-16258421 GCF_018831695.1 Puntigrus tetrazona
CGGATACAAAAAAGGCTTTGAGTAAAGTGTTATCATAAATGCTTCTTATGGCATTGACAGCAGTAGAAACTTCATGGCAGTTTGCATATTGTTTATAAATGCGTCCGTTTCTTCGTCTAAGTCAGTTATAAACAAACACAGTCTGGCTTCTAATCAATAACACGCATTATAAAAGTGATCGCTGCACGCAAGCAAAAGCTCTTTATCTGTAAAGCAGGAGCATCATGGTTCGGGGTCCAGACGCTTTGCAATCAGTGAAATCTGATTTTCATGAACGCAAGCCGAGACTTAAAGTTGTGACGCAAGGAAATCGAATAAAGCATGGCTGAAAAAGTGAGATGCATAACCTACAACCCTGAAGTACCGACGTAACTTAAAAGTTTACCTAAAAGGATCTCCACGTCACTGCATTCAAAGGTTCACTTTCTTTTTCCAAATGATGGATCAAACATATGCAACAAAGATGTAAAATGCATTTTTGTGTTACTGTTTCAATGCTTGTCTATAATTGAGAGTTCAATTAAAAGATCAGACCAGATATTTCCTATGTGCATGTATTAGGTGAGTCATTACTCCAGTACTCGCCAGTATTCCTCTTTTGCCAAGTTTTGCAATCATACCCAAGGGCACGTGATCAAAAAGCTGGATTCACTAAGAAGGCATTCCTTAAGATAAATCCTGCTTGTTTGTGGAGTGCATTTCTTTAAAAGTTCCTAATAAATTCTCAAAGATTTTCTTAAGAACATTTTTCTGTTAAAAAGAAATTTCCTGGTCTCAAGAATACCGAATACCGCAAAACACGCTTTGTCACTTATAAAACTCCGACCTGAAAACCACTAACGATCGCAATATTTTCTTCCGGAACAAAACAACTTATTTATTTTGCTGCGGAATATGTCATATATGTCAGACGAAACTGAAAGTATGCGCTTGGGCTCAGCTGTACATCTAACAGTTTTGATGCTATTTAATTTTTCAGATATGAAATATTTCAGCACGGGTGTTACCGTGGAATTGTAGCAAACTCTTCTCCTATTCAGTTTTGCATTATACGTTAGACTTTGAATAGACGTTTAATGTTTTGATGTAAATGTGGCCTGCAGAGTTTTGCTGAGGGAGAAAATAATTCATGCAGTTTTATAGATGTAGTCATTGAATATGTATATATATATATATATATATATATATATATATATATATATATATATATATATATATATATATAAAGTAAATGCTTATTCTTAGAGAGTCAGTATCAGGATGGGGATTGTCACATATTCACATATTTGGGTTCTTTGTTGTTGTTTTGTGCCCTACTTTCTGTCCTCTGTTGATTGTATCATTGTGTTCAGGTGTGTCCAGTTAATTATGTCATTTACCTTTGCATATAAGCTCCTGTTGTTTCAATGTTAAGTCTTCCGGTCTCGTCTTTAACGTGTGTGGAAGTCTGCCTGCCTGTATTATTAGTTGCTCTTATTATAGAAGGTTAAAAGCTGTTAAAAGTTATATCCTCGCCGAGCGCCTCCTCCCTTAACTGCACCGTGACACCAATACTCCTAACCAACCCAACAAATTTAGAAAATATCTTTCATTTAGGATTTAAGTTAAAGTGGTGGTTGATTTTTTTATTTGATTTCTTTTAAGAATGTGAATTCTTCTTAAGATTTGAGAAAAAGCGCATTTTAGGAATACGAAAACATTTTTTCTAGCATAAGAATAATGTTTTTGTGAGCTCAGCTGTAGCCTACACGTTCTTGTACGGCTTTCGTTGAATCGTATGTGAGCCTGGAGCAAAAAACAGTTATAAATACAGCACGTGTGTGTTTGTTGTAACAGTCTACAGTGCATTGCATGTGTCAATATTATATTTTTTTTATGATATATAAGATATATGACGTTCCCTAAAATTTCCTACCGTGTAAATGCATCAAAACTTAATTTTTGATTAGTAATATGCATCGCTAAGAACTTCATTCGGACAAATTTGATGGCGATTTTCTCAATGTTTAGATTTTTGTGCACCCTCAGATTCCAGATTTTCAAATCATTGCATCTCTGCCAAATATTGTCCTATCATAACAAACCCTGCATCAGTGGAAAGCATGTATTCAGCATTCAAATTATGTATAAATCAAAGTCCAGTGTCGCGTGCTTGCGAATTAGCAAATGATGCTTTTTCAAAATGTAAATCTCAAATGTTTTTCTCACAGTCTAACTGATTTCAGACTTCACTGATGTTACTTCTCTGTAAAAGGTGAATACACCTGTTCAGGACAAATTACCTGCGAGATGTATTTTTCACCTGAATAATTAAAATGATCAAAGCGAACAAGCGTGATAGCGTTACAAATACTTTTTAAGGAAATACGTTTACTTTGCACAGACAAAACTGATTAATCGACATCTTTGGTAGCATAGACTGTCTGAACGTCGTTACAGGGCAATGTTTTAGTTTGTAAGATAAATGGTTTTCTAATTTAAGAGTGTTCTGAAATATATATCTGAAACTAATTTCACTGACGGACAAAACATAACGCGTGTCGGACATTTATCCTTACTGAGGCACGCTCTTTATCTCAGGTCTCTCCTATTGTATAAATACAATTACAGGGCAATGTTTTAGTTTGTAAGATAAATGATTTTCTAATTTAAGAGTGTTCTGAAATAGATATCAAACTAATTTCACTGACGGACAAAACATAACGCGTGTCGGACATTTATCCTTACTGAGACCCGCTCTTATCTCAGGTCTCTCCTATTGTATAAATACTGTTTAGACTATAAAGAAATATCAGCCACACATGTGTCTTACCCTCAGGGTGCTCTGTGTTCATGGCGTCTCTTTGTCTCTCTCTGGGAGCGTTTCATTTATCAGCGCCGGAAAAAATAGGTGTCTCCCAAATGAGGCAGGACTGACCTGCTGTTTCAATTTCTTTCATCCTGACCTACAGTCAGACCAGTGTGGAGCCTGACTGTTATAGGATTATGTATATAAGCTAAGCGTATGTTTAATCATACAAACGACAGACGTACCGATGCTTTAACACCTGTAGCTTAACTTGCGTTTATCTGTTTTTAAAATGCATTTTTCATTTTTAATCAGGCTACTCAACATTTTGTATTCGCATTTCCCCTAAGTTCACTCGTTCATCAGCCACTTTCCCTATTTTGTTTAAATAGCTATTTAATTCACCAAACGTAAAGAAATGCATTTTTTCAGCCAGTGTTTACAAATATTTCTACCTTTCCACCAGGCGGCGCCATATATAACCATTTTTTTAATATTGATCAAACATTTAATTCGATTATAATAATTTAATTTGAAAATAAAAACTATTTTAACTCCTTTATGGTAGTTGTTTTTTAGGAGAGGGCACAACAATGTATATGGGTTAAATATCAAAATAAAATTGATAAATAAACGGTAACAAACAATCATGCCTGCAGAAATATATATATATATATATATATATATATATATATATATATATATATATATATATATATATATATATATATATATATATATAATTTTTTTTTTTTTTTTTGTTTGTTTGTTTTTTCCTGAAATCAGATCAGGCAGACTGTGTGCAAGTGATCAAATAATTTAAACTATTTTATTTATTTAAACTGTTTGTATGATATATGCAATAAATAAAAAAAAAAGTAAAGTTGCAACAGATGAGTGCACACCTTGTTTTTTGTTTGTTTATTAAGTGCATCATCCAGGGAGTTGAAGTGCACTTTTTCTTTTGAGAATTTCCAGTACAAACACATTGCTTGCACTATTCATGCTACAGTTAAAAGGGACACACCTTTATACGATTTATATACAATGTGTAATTTTATATGCATCGTTATTAATTGTGGGTGGAATGATAGCTCTAGACCTCACTTGTGAAAAAAATTCAGATATTTCAGATTTCAGATACAGGACCTGTAAAGTTAGCTCTACTGCAGTTTACTCGTTCTGATTTCCTCAGAATCATGGCATAGCTAAATCTAATCTGACCAGTTTGTAGTTTATGAAGTGTACTTTCAAGCGTATCAAATGCTTTTACTATTTTTATTTTACTACAGGCCTACCCATTGTGTGTGTGTCATTAAGTCTCATCAAACTGGAATCAAGATTATATATATATATAAGTGACGGTCCACATTTAAAAACAAAAATGCTCATCACTTGTTTCACTGGAACTCTTCAGGACTTCCTCATAACAACAGTGATCTGAGATGTTCACAAGTGGGTAAGAAGGTATTTTAAGAAATCACAAGTTAATATTTCAAATCAGTAACACCATTATCTTTGCGCTTGTGTGTATTGACCGACAGCTCTCCTGTCTTCATGTTGATAATAAAGGCCACTTTACTATTTATTCTGGCTTCACTGAATTCCTCAAAGTGCCCTATTTGTTAGTTACGTGTACGAAAACATCATGGAACGCTGATTTGTATTTACGCTGCTTTGTTATACGTGCTTTACACTTCATATTTTAAATCACAATCTTCTTGCACATTAAAATGATTTTTGCCTTAAATGGCATTCTTGTTACACAAAAAAATTTGGTTGTCTACTTATAGAAATAAGCAGGGATGCATAGTTTTTCAGAGTTTTTCAAGCTCATCTGGTGATTTTGGTTTGGTGATGACCCATTAAAAATCACTTTCGAATAAATTTTAAATAATTGTTTTAGAGCATGATGCACTTATTAAAAATAAGCGCATCAAAAAAATTAAAGCTTAATATTTAAAAAAATGGAACTTTCAACAGATTTGAATATCTAGGTTTGACCATTCCTTCAAAACAAGCTTTATCAGAGTCCAAGACTCAACAATGGACTTGAAAGCAGCATTCGGCATTCAATCTATTTCACTAAAACAAAATACAAGCCTTGGTACAAACCTATCATTGCTTCTTTTAAATAAATGTATGTGATATGCCATTCAGTGCTTGTCCACTTAGACAGTATTTTATGTGTAGAATATTGCTGATGAAGTTTACTTTTTATGACATCATGAGAGTGACTTATTTACCTTAAATATGTTTCATATAAAATAATTAAAACTAGACACAGGGACCATGGAAATCGCTCAACATCATGCACTCACATGGCCATTGCACACAACAGATTCTTGCACAATAATAAATATAGTCTCCCATGCCATCTATAGGACACATTTACACATTTCAATGCTGAACACTTCAATGCTGGCTCTTACTATCTTTGTATTGTATTACATGTTTGCAGATTGTAAACACCTCTGTATATTTGCACATCTGACGCTGGCACCCAGCATCTAACACCAGTATTCCCGCTACACACTTATATTTATTCTGTACATATACCCACTTGCTTTGCTTTCTATTTAGTACCCTATGTTAATGCTTTTTAATGCACTCTTTGTTGACTGTTCTAATGCTGCTACCTGGATTTCCCCTCTGAGATCCATAAAGTATAAAGCGAGTAAGTAAAATAATTTAGAAGTGAATCAATTAACATTTTAAGTTGTATTAATAGGAATGTAATAGTTGTATCCCAAATGGCGCACACTAGTATATGAATATTATAAGGTTGTTTTGTCTTCAGGTAATAACTAAAATGTAGTCTTTTATGGTTTCAAGACAAATGAAAAATTTACAGTCCACCTTTTTATAGCATGTAACATTATCATAACGTATGTAAACAAAAGCAACATGTTTTATTATGTCTGTTACAGCCTGTTACCCTGTTTTTAACCACAAAGTAGCCCACTATACCAAAAAGAAATAATCATCAATAATCATTTATGCATTGTATAAATAATTAGGGTGTTAAAACTTTACAAATACCATATCTAAATCTAAATAAGATACACTGCCCTCCAAGTCTGGGAACCTCTAGAAAAGTGGGGTTTTGGACAATTCTGGCATGAATAATTTTGCACCGATAAGGGACAACACAAATTACAAAAATATTTCATAAACAGTTTATACATAGAAAATACTAAAATTTCCACCTTTAGCAGCTATCACAGCTCTGCATAATCTGTGCATCCGAGCTATCAGTTTATTCAAACACTGACTTGATATATCACTCCTGAAAAATTGCCCAACTTTGCCTAACTCAACTTTGACTTGTATATATTGACAGTATTATGTAATCAAAATGAAAATTATTATTGCTGGTCGAGTTAATGTACAGCATCTGCGCCAAAACAATTATGAGGATTTAAACTAAAAACTAAAAAGTTTGCTTTTAAACCAGTTATTTGACTTTACAAAACGGGGTGTGGCGTCATGATTGCGAGCTTGCGATTGGTTCTGCGGGAGGTTGGGGGGGCTTTCTTTGGCTCCACCTCACGATCTCTACTGCGCAGACTCTGGCTCCAAACGACGTCATTTTCGTAAGATGTCAGGGACCGTGCTGGGAATGTTTTGGCGTCACTTTCTGTAGTGGAAGGACACCTCCAAGTCGCGTCGTTTTTTACGGTCTATGGCACGATGGCACAATGTACACTCAAAGATTAGAGAATCCCCATAATGCAGTGTGAGCGTCGCGCGCCGAATGAATTCCCGCGTTTTGCCACAAGATGGCGCCCGCGGCGGAATCATCCATTTATGTATTTATTTTGCAAAGCAGTCGTCCATGGCGTAATACAGCGAAATACAATATTCACCGTACGGTGGTTATTAAATCGATTAACTGTGGTTTATACATAATTTTCGTGAAGGTATTCAAGATAAATTCTTTAATCTGATTATGTAGCAGCAAGCACTCAGTGTTCCAGTTCACTCACTTGTTTTCATTCACTTTCCAGTGAACTGAATGAGTGGACTAATGCAGGGATTAGTGAATGAATTGTATTGTATTGTATTGTATTGTATTTTGATTGTTATTATCATAGATATATTAATATGAATGAACGTGAAAACAATGGTATTCAATGAGCAAGTAGGTCTGTACATAACAAGTAAAACAGGCTACTAGAAATAAAATAACTAACCTGCTGTGAAGTAATTTGCATTAAAAAGTACGAAACGTTGCAAGAATATGCATACATATTTTATATTAAACAAGTTCCCGTAAAACAATCCTACTATGGTAAAGGCTTGGCTTATTAATATGAATAAATCCGATGCGATGCTGCGTGGCGAGCTACTTAAATATTAAATACGTGATGCTAACGTTGCTCGGTAACCTCCAATGGCGCGCCTCTGGCTCATGAATATTAAGTATCAAGTCTTCGGCGTAGTAGAATCGGCGGATTTGAGCGCTTGCGTGGACACTTCACGCAGACAATGGCGGGGATGAAGCTCAAGTTTAATGATTAATGCTAACGAGTATATATATATATGGCAGCTCGTTAAGAAGCTGAAGTTCACCGAAGTTTACGATTGTCAGCTTGAAGTTCCGGATCCATCTCGCTCGACTCGTGCGCAGCAAGTAACATGCACGCATGCACTTATACGCTATATTACGTTCTTATTATCTAGTTATTATTAATGCATTGTGTGCACGGGTGCTACTCTCTCTGCAGGTCACCATGACTTTGATGAGGCTGTTGACCCGATTGAGTGGATATATGCACTGGAAACAAGGTTTGAGAGTTTGGGAGGCAGTTCTCAGAGCAAGAGATTACAACACACTGCAGCCCATTCATCTTCATGCAACTATCAGCTGCTGCCTGACTGCCTGGGTGAGAGACATGCATTCCCAGACAGCTGCATTATAAACAGATTAATATTAAACATGCCGTTATATGTGGAGTTTTGGCATGTGTGGAGCTGCCAAGGATCATTTTGTATCTCATTCCTAACCAAATAATTATAGATGGATACAGTGAACAAACCAGGGTTATTCTAGTTAACTAAAAATTAGCTAGAAACGAAATAAAATAAAATAACAACTAAATTTACTATTAATAAAAAGGTATAACAGGCAGTTAGCAGATTAACATTTATTTTTTCCCATTTACTTTAACATTTATGTACAAAAATAACTACAACTGAAATTAAAAGGAATAAAAACTATATACACATGTTTAAAAACAATACAGTTAAAGCAGGAAATATACAAAAAAAAATGTTAACAACAGCTATAATGGTGTCTTGATGATGCTTAAATAACACTGGATGTGCTTTAGTTTAAAAAAAAATATTGTTTTTTATTTAATGGCTTGTAAATATATCTTAAACACTATAATGTTGATTTTATGTAATACAATTTTCAGTTTATTTTTTTTATTTCAAAATTCGCTGACATTTATATCCACATTACTAGCACTGATATACGTGCATCAGAATTATATGAAATTGCACGCCATAGCAAAAGTAGTTAAATGAATGCTTGTAAACGAGCGCTAATGCATTGATGTGTTTCTGCAGAGCTCAGCTACGGCGGTCTTGTGATGCACTTTGACTACGTCTGGCAAGTAGATCACTGCCGATCTGCCTCATGCTACAACTCGAAAACAAACCAGCGCGAACCTGACACTGCCAGCATCGATCTGAACATCAGGCCTTCAAAGAGCAGAGTGGATGAGAACAACCTCTTCCTCACATGTAAGTGCAGAACGAGGCTTGACCCAAATCTGAGTCACTTCAGTTCGAGTGTCCCGCTAAACATGCGCCGGGAAACTAGTTTATCGAATGAAAGGAACGTCTGCCTTTTATTTCCTCACCCTTGAGCGAAAAACCCTTGTAAACCACTATTAGAGCGTCCAGTAATCATTATTTAGTCTACTTTTTCTGTGACTAGTTTCATAACAGCAGCTCACATGGCTTAGAGCAGGTCAAAATTGAGTTTTTATGCACTGATACTTATAATATTGTGCCACTATTAACATATATTGAAAACAATATATGTCCAAAGGCTGCATCTGGAAGTTGAATTTGTTGGCTGCATAATTTTAGTAAAGTAATCCTTATAAAATGGACTGTCATTGCATACTTTTTTTAAAATGCATTGCTTTTTTTTGAGGTGAACACATGCAGCCGATAAATGCACAGCTTTTTAACTTAATTGCATCAACAATGTAAATTTTTCGGTCGACTGGCTCTTTTTAGAGTTTTTTTCATTCTTATCTTGTCTGACTTCTCCAAGTGGTCGGCTCACGTTTATTTATTCCTCATTTCCTTTTTAAACATCTTTGAAAATCGACTGAAACAAAGCGAAATCACTGAACTCACGCGTCACCTTAACATAACAATCGAGGATTTTTCTGCACGATTGCTTAATGTTGGGGTCGGAAGATAAGCCGACCACGCGTCTTCGTGTTTCGCTCCTCTCCTCGGAGACCGTGGTCCCGGTGTGCTAAGATAAGTTTAACACTCTTCCCAAACAGAGATGCATATCTCTTTCCTAAGTAAAGATAAAACTCTGTGAGAATGACAGACGAACCTTTGACTCTTACGAAACTCAGCAGACATCTGTGAGAGTCACTTTACATCAGCGTTACATTATTATAACAGCCGGTTACATAGTAACAGCATTAACAGTAAGGCCTTCTCAAGACTTATGTGTCTGGGTTATATTGACCCACAGCTGACTGTGTCAGTTGACCTGTGAGATATTTAATGTGAAGAGGTAATAGCTGCAATAACTTCCCCTTTTTAAGTTAATATAAAATCAAAATGGGCTCGGTTTACGTTTTAAAACATTTGTATAATCTTAATTACTGTGCACAATTTAAAAACTACTGCATTCAGTACAATAGCTGTTGCATTAAACATTTTACGCACAAATTCTCCTTATTAACTAACTATTACTTTGACTTTTGCCTCAATAAACTGTTAATGTGCTGCTTATTAATAGTTATTAAAGTAGTTGCTAGTTTAAGCCATTAATATGTGCTATATAACTACTAATAAACGGCCAATATGCTATAAGCAGATAGTTTACAGTGAGAATAGCTCTCTAAAGCGTTACCATTTGTATTTGCATTGAACTTTTCACTAATTGTTTTAAAGCAGCTTTGCAGATAATCACCCCTTAAATTTTAAGCCCCGTTTGGGTAGGACTAGTTTTCCCAAAGAACATTTTGTGCACTTCAATATTTTAATCCAGTCTGATTCGGCCGAGTCTGTGTTTTTCTCAGCTAACCTCATAATTGTAACCTAACCTCTCCGTAAAAAAGTTTCAAGGCTGGCCATTTTTATATCAGCATCAGATAAGATATATGTCTAGATTTATCTGTCTGATATGTGTCTAGGTTTATTATAAGCCGCTGCTTCTATAAAGTGATGCAAAGTGTATTTAAATATTTATAAAAAATTAATTAGGTAAAAATTGGTAACTTGGAAACACATTTTTATGTTCAACCAAGGGATAGTTTGCCCAAAAATTATCCAAATTTTGCTGTGGATCATATCTTTGGTTCTTCATTATAGTTTGTCTAAATTGGTGTAACTATGAAGAATACAAGTTTTCACTATGTTAGTAACAATCTAACAACAGACAATGTGTGAACAAAGGATAATGCTTATTTAGCAGTTTTTAAAGTCCATTCCTAAAGAGACTAGCGAAACATCTTTCAGTCTGTATATACTAAATCAATATAACTCTCGTTAGAATATTAGTATAGTGTCAGATTAATTTAATATCTGCTAATTCATAATTGTGATGGCATCTTAACAGGCGTTCTACAGACTAGTAACTTTGCAAGTACATGTCAACTTATTCTAACCCTAACCCTACCAGTTTACTAGCACTCTAATGAGAGTAGACACGTAGGTGCAACCTTACCTATGGTCAACAAAGGGCCATTAAAATGAAGTGAAACCTGAATCCTCTGTGAAAACGTGTGTTTTTGAAGCTGCTAAATCAGCATTTTTAGGGTTTCATGGTTTATGGTCTTGTGTTGCATTGGCAATGACACTAAAACTGGATGTGACTTTACACAGAAAAGTTTTTAGTTAGCATTTTTCCCAAATTTATGGTGTTGTCTACATTGTCCTCTCACTTCTACCAGAACCAGAAATTTAGCAGATACCTGATGTACTCATTACTGAACCAGTATCGTCTTCCACTGATAAATCGGATGAAATCCCCACTCTCTGATCACAGCGATCTCCTATTGAAGTCATTTCCTCTGTGTTCGCGATCCCCTCCAGGGCCAGACGGTCACATCACACGCTACAGTCTAACATGGCTTGCCCAGAACAGCTACGAGGGCCAGAAGCGAAGTGCCGTTCATCCTCGAATCCTGTGGAGCGCAGATATCTACTCCAGCGCCCGGGTGCCCTCTGCCAGCTGGGACAAGTTCATGAGCTGCGACGAGGAGCTGAAGAACTTCCTCAACAACTTCCTGCTTTACGGAATTGCCTTCGTCGAAGGCGTCCCGCCAACCCTAGAGGCCACCGAAACAGCGACCCAAAGAGTGAGCCTCATCAGGTCAGGCCGAGTGTGTAATAAGTCTACTAAATCATTCAATTTTGGGATATAAGTCACATAAGCTGTTTTTTTTGGTGCTTGCACCAGTTCACATGCATTCATTGAATAGAGATGAGCATCTTTCTGTAAGTTCTATGGGCTTGGCTTGTGGTGTCATTCATGTCCAGCTATTTTTAGCTGTACAAAACAACTCAATACAACCCAGTGCTGGGGAGATATAGACAAACTCAGCAATTGGGTTGTTTTGACCCAATTAAATGTTTAACCCAAACTTCTGGGTAGTACCTCTGGGTCAAAACAACCCAATAACTGGGTTTGTCCATATTTTACCAAGCACTGGTTTTGCTGCTTGATATAGAAAATTGTTGTGTCTTACCATATTATTTCACTGTTTTGTCACATTGATTTGTAATGCAAACAGTTTTAGCGTTTCCTTAAAGCAGCTAATGAACCGGAAGTCTTACCCATAGGCTTATTTCCATGTGAAAGAAAAAGGTGGCAAGTTAATAAAACAACAGGTGAACAAGATCGCTAGTTAAAAGAGCAAACCAAGACAAACTAACAAACTAGGTCAGGGAACACATGGCACGGGAATAAAACCAAACCTAACCTAAGATAACAAGAACACACTGTACAGGGAGTAATCTGGGACATGTAGAAAAACTGCTTCTCTAGTGCTTCAGTCCACAGAAAAAATACAGTCACACAGGGTTTGGCATGACATGAGGTTGAGTAAATTACAACAGGGACTATTGCTTTTCAGAAAGCCGATGCTTTATAGCCACTGCTAGTTAATTTACAACAAGGAAAAGGTACACTAAAATACACTTAAGAAGTTGACCAATCAGAGCATACTGTGTTTTTAATATGAGTAAAAAATGTATGCCTTTTTGTAGAGAAACCTAAAACAAAATTATAAACTTGAATGAGCATAATATGCACTTTCTTTAAACAGTTGGTCTGACCAAATGAAGTCCCCTTCCACGTTGTTTAGCGTTGCAGTTAGACAAAGAGGAGATTGTTGTGGCTCGGGTAGCTTGATAAAAAAATGAATGTGACGCGGTAAGTGAAATGAAAACATAAGCATTTTTAAAAACGGATAATTATATAATAGTGCTATAGAAGCCAGTTTTGGCCACTGAATAAAAAAGCAAAAAGGTTAAAAAGGCTTTTATGTCACAATTTTGACTTTGAGAATTATGAGATACGCTATATGCATATACTACAGATGATCCAAACAAGACTAAACATGTTACACACCAGACAGTCAAATCACAAACATTCTTTCGGCTTAAAGAATGAATAAGCTGCTGCTGATAAGCTTGAAGGTTGAGTTTAAAGACAAAATACAGGAGAAATGGTAAGTAAAGTCTATAATATGCTATTTCTCTGTATAAAGCATATACTAAACAAACGTATTAGTTAAAAAATGAGACTCATTCTTTTCACATTCGCACACACACATGCCTTGCACCCGGTTTATTGTCTGCTATCTGCGTCACCATAAACCATTTACAAGTATAAAAATGAGTTATCTTGAGCCCTCGTTTCAGTGTTGCAGGAAGGAGAACTGGCATTTTTCCTCCCCGTGGATTTTGATGATTGATTTCGACAATAAAGGTCACGATAATCGTTTACCCTAATTGAGATTACTCTTGGTTTCCAGGGAGACCATGTACGGGCGGGTGTGGAACTTCACTTCAGATTTCTCCCGTGGAGATACAGCCTACACCAAGCTGGCGCTGGACCGCCACACAGACACGTCATACTTTCAGGAACCCTGCGGGTAAACGGGAAAATCAAAGTTGGGCTTCAATTAGCCACCGAAGACCAAATGTCTGTCTGTCAGATTGGGTTTCCGCAGGACATGCTCAGTCAGTCGGCAGAGCTTAAAACATCTAATGACCACTCAAGTGCTTTTTCTACTCAAGGTCTCTAAAGTACTTACAGTAAAAAATCACAGTACTTACTTTTTAGCTTAATGTTCATCTTAATGTTTTGCTTCCCACAAATGATTCAGCTAGTAACAGGTAAACCGCTAGAGGAAATAGTAGACTTGTAGCACTTAAGTCTTGTTATGATTGCAAAAGACACAATTATTTATTGTTGATACCTATGATTTAGTTATCATGTCACGAAGCAGAATAAAACCAAACTATGTCATTTGCAAAATGGTTCGAAGACACTTAGCAAGAACCTCTGTCTTGATCTTGGATGGAAAACGAAAAAAACTGGAATCCCTGCAAACATTAATAAACATTGCATGCCAGGTTTAATATTTATTCATGCAATCCATAAAAAGTAGCTGAGCGTTTTAAAATGCATTCGTTTTTTGGAATCTGATTACATAATCCAGATTACATGTACCTAGCACTGGTGAACTGAATACCTGAGTATTTAATAACTGAGTAGCATAACTTTCAGGTGAATATGATTTAATATCTTGTTTTGCTCCATCAGCATCCAGGTGTTTCACTGTCTGAGACACGAAGGAACGGGGGGCCGAACTCTGCTGGTGGACGGTTTTCACGCCGCTGGCGCTGTCCTCCGCCCGTCGCCCCAGAGCTTTTGAGCTGCTTTCCCGCGTCCCCATCAAACACGAGTATGTGGAGAACCTGAGTGAGCACCGCAACCACATGATCGGCATCGGCCCCGTGCTCAACGTCTACCCGTGGAACAATGAGGTCTACATGATTCGGTAAGAGACCGTTCCCTGCGTCTCAAAACCTAAGGGATCGTGTCGTTTGGTTCTCCATAACTAGTCGACTGCATCCAAAATAAACGGTTTTGTGTGCATAATATACACTACCAGTCAAAAGTCTGGAAACAGTAAGATTCTTATGTTCATCAAGGCTGCATTGACTGATTGATCAAAGATACAGGGAAAAAGTAATATTGCAAAAATGTTTTGCTGTTTAATATAATGCGCTTATTTTAATATACGTTAAAATAAAATGCATTTCTGCGATGCAAAGCTGAATTTCCATCAGTCATCCGGTCTAAAGAGTCACGTGATCATCAAATCATTCTAATATGCAGATGTTTTATTAGAATCATCGATGGTTATTTTTTGGAAACGGCAATCATTTTTCAGGATTCTTTAACAAATGAAAAGTTGTAAAGAAAAGCATTCACTAAAAATATAAATCTTTTCTAACAGTTTTTATTTTTGCCATAACTTCTCATCAATTTAACACATCCTTAGCTGAATAAAACATTTAATTTCTTTCAAATAAAAAAAAAAAAGACAATTTACTGAGCCTAACTTTTTAATGTATATTGTTAGAAAGGGTTTCTATTTAAAATAAATGCTCTTCTTTTTAGCATTTTCATTCATTCAAGAATAGCACAACAGTTTCAGGCACTGATAATAAATGATTTCTGAAGGATCATTGTGGCTCTAAAGACTGGAGTAACAATGCTGAAAATTCAGCTTTTCCTCACAGGAAAGAATTATTATTTTATTGTATATAGAAAATTGTTATTTTGCATCATAATAATATTTCACAATATATTTTTTTCTTTATTTTTGATCATTTTGATTATTTTTAAAAATATATAAAATCTGATGTGTGTGTATACTGTGTATGTTTATTATGTACTATATATAAATGCACACATATTCATGTATTTAAGAACAATATGTTGTGTTTATATATTAAATATTTTTCTATATAAAATAAATGTTTGTATAATTATTATAATATCAATATTTTATAGTTGTTGAACAATTAATCTTGATTAACTGCATCCGAATTATCTTCACATGATATTTTTGTGTATACTGTGTATTTTTGTTAGGTGTATATCTAAATACAAGCATGTAGATTTAATAAAAATATTTATATTAATTTGTTTATATATTAAATACATTTAGATATAAGAAAATAAATATATAAATGCATTTACATGTAAATACTTCCAAAATATATACTGTGTGTGTGTTTTAATATATATATAATAAATAAACACAGTACAAACACAAATATTATGTAAAGAAAAACTTTTATTTTGCATGCGATTAATCGTTTGACAGCACTAAAATATATACATGCAAATATTTTCTAAATACACACTTGTGTGTGTGTGTGTCTTTATATATACATCATACATACAGTATACACGATACACACACATATTATGTTCACAAAAACTTTTATTTTGGATGTGATTAATCGTTGCCCTTCCGCCATACATTGCTTTGAGAGTGTGTGAGATAAGAGAAAGAGGCTAAATGCATTTTATATTAGACAAATCTAATACAAAAACAAAATACCAGGCCAAAACTGACCCGAAGACGAAAGGAAAAATAAATATAAAGACAAATAAATGCGCGTTTTGATCCATTTAATCTATTTGCAAAGTTGTTTCATGCACCAGAAGGTCAGAACTGAGCTGAGTTATTAAAGAAAGGTTCTGCTGCGCTTTCGTCCAGTTTTGTTTGAGTTGTGTTTTCTTGTTTTGCAGGTATAATAACTATGACCGTTCTGTTATTAACACAGTCCCTCATGACGTGGTGCGGCGCTGGTACGGAGCTCACAGGCAGCTCTCCGCCGAACTCAGGAGTCCAGACAATGAGCTCTGGGTCAAACTCAAACCAGGCAAGGTATGAAACAAAGTCTGAAAACATCCCTGGGTCATATTTTCACGGTTGCACTAGTATGTACACATGCTTCACGTGTCTTTTGTGGTAAAGTCTTTACTGATTTTTAAAAAAGGAAACATAAGAATAACTTTGACATTGTTTGTAATATTTTAGATGAACACTTACAGAAGCAGCTTGGCTTTACTTGATTATCCAGGCAGCGTTTATTAGAAAAATCAGCGAGTCTCAAATCTGATCGTCAAAGTTTATTATTCATTCATCTCTCAATCATCATTGCATTGCGTGTTTTTTTCATCCTCACAATAAGCAATTAAACGTGAGGGATGTTATTGGAGATATAGAGTGATGATGTAAGATCTCATTTATCTAAATGACAAGCATCAGAATTTAATCCATTTTGTCCATATAAATATAAGCATCAGCACAAAATTTCATATTTATGGGTCAAAATTGCCATTTTTTCCCTTATGTATTAGCTAAGTATTCTCAGTATATCATACCTCAGATCCTAAAGACACTAAAGATGCTAAAAATCAATTTTTATTTCATTTTTATTGGTTTAATGATTCCTAAACTATGACAATTACATTTTGGGGTGCTGTAGATCGTACTTTTCCATATAAACCTTTACATTTCTCAATCAGATGACTCTGTCTCCATCGATAACACAGTGCCTGAAGCGTATAGCGTGTTTTTATATTTGTGGAGTAGAGTGAATATTCCCCACATTTGTGGCCCTGGAGCACGAAACCATTAATAGCATAAATATAGTTGCATCAGTAGCCAACAACACATCATATGGCTCAAAAAGATTGATTTTACATTTATGCCAATAATCATTAGGATGTTAAGAAAAGATCCCGTGAAGACATTTTGTAAATTTCCTACCGTAAATATATCAAAACTTCATTTTTGATTATTAATATGCATGCTTTGAAGGCGATCTCATCCTCAGATTCCAGATTTTCTGCCGAATATTGTCCTGTGATAACAATACATACATAAAAAGCTTATTTACTCAGCTTTCACGTGATGTCTGGTTTTGTGCTCCAGGGTCACACAAAAAAGCCTCAATGTTCTTTTCTTGGCTCCCGTGTCGTTTGTGAATCAGACAGGATAGTTCGTGCATCTAAACACGCCTTTCAGAATCAGACTGGGTTCATTCATGTCGCTTGTTGTTTTCTCCAAGGTCCTGTTCATTGATAACTGGCGTGTTCTGCACGGCCGGGAGTCGTTCACCGGCCTGCGGCAGCTGTGTGGGTGTTATCTGACGCGTGACGATGTGCTGAACACAGCTCGCTCTCTCGGCTCCAGGCCTGAGCTCAAACATTGACCAAAAACCCCCTGACTTCTCACAGCAGTATTACCTATCAACTCAGCTCTTTGTTTGATTGACTTCATGCTCTTAAAGAAACGAGGTCGTTGTAGAGGATGCATCCATAACGATTTCTTTCCACAGAAAAACAGATACGGTTTCATTTGAAATGCTAGATCTATGTTTTAGAAACGGCCAGGGCATGCCTTGAGGCGAAGAGGCACTTATTTCAAAAAGGTTTACGCTATAATGTATGATTTTAAGGTTTTTACTCACACCGAAAGATTAAATATACTTTTGAATCTTTGTTTCGGAGAATGTTTCACACAAAAAAAGAGAACGTCCTGATTGTTTACTCTCACCCTCTGGCAACCCATACTTCAGCTGAAGAGAGATTAAAGTGTTGACATGATTTTTCATCATCTAATGCGAGTCAATGGTGCTCATTGTAGACCGTTTTCAACGGACCGGAATCCATATCTAAGCAGATTCAAAGTAATCCACGTGACCCTAGCTGACAAACAGGAGTCAATAAAAAAAGCATAATATACATTTTAATTATAAATCTTTGTTCCAGTTTGTGTGGCATACGTATGTTGTGAAAATCAAGCGTTTTTGTGTCCATTTATTGTTCACAGTGACAACTGCCTCAAATTAAACTGATGCTGGGAACTGTTTCTTTAAAAAGCTGGGTATTTCTATGGATTTGTGCCTTAACAGCGATGTAGGAATACATGGTTAGTGGCAGATCTCACGAAGTCCTATTGCATTAATTTTAACGTTTTTTCTCTCGTTTTTAATCTGTCGCGTTGTAACATCCTGTATCCTATATAAAATGATCTCAAATGACTGTACGCACAAAAATACCAATGTTACCTCTAGAAAATAAATTAATCTCCTTGCATTTTGTTGTCTCGTTGACTTTAGTCTTGCCGCTTTTTGATTATGGTACTGTTTGTGAACACTACACAGTGTCACGTAATAAAAATAAGAAGCACATAACAGATACAATAAGAAAATTCAGTGCAAGTCACATTTTTATTTATTATATATTATTCGCCCCTTCCAGAACATATTTTCTAGCTTGTGTACTACTCTAGTTTATTTGAACACATATTTTTAAAGGCTTCAGTCTTTCAAACACATTAAAATGCATAAATTCAAGCAGTGACTAACAAACCTTTTTCTTGCTGAACCTCTTTTACTTCTAAATTGTGTAATGCATTACAAAAATTTCTGTAACTTGTAATCAGTAACATATCTGTATATAGTAGCACTGCACCTTTTTTCTTTTACCACATTTAATGGCTATGCAAAACATTAGATTTAAGTCTACAAACGTTTCGATGGTTAATAGTGATTTGTGACATTATTACAAAACATGGACGTTTTTGCGTTCACTTGTTAATAAGTCACTTGTAGAGGTTTTCAGATTTGTGAACCAAAATGTTTTATTCTGAAGTGAAAGGCGGCGCAAAAGGAGGTTTTCTAGGGCCTCTGGAGTTCTCGCTGATGACGTGCTATGATATCGCGATGCTTCGCGTCCCGAGACTCGCGCGCCGCGGAGAAAAGCGCACGCGCGCGCCGTCCCACGTGCCGCAGTCCTCCGAGGCGCGCAGCAGCGAAGATGGCGGACGCAGAGAGTAAGACCGTGTTTTACACGTTTGCGTTATTTTGGTTGCTCGTTCTGTGATCGTGCTTAAAGGTCGGCTCGAAATGTTTTGCTTCGCTTTTTTGTTCGCACGTGTGACGATGCTTGAAAATTACTAAAGTAAACCGATCAAAAGATGAGTTCTCAACTTGGACCATGCGTATGTCAGCATTCAAGAAAATCTAGGGAATATCTTATTTTTATGCTTATGTATCAAATTTAAGTAATGTTATACTTACTACTACTATTATTATTATTGTTATTATTATTAAACTATTGGCGATAGTAAAAAAACCTAAGCTGGTTTCCTCAACACGTGTAACCTACTATAGTTTGTCTAATACTAGAGAAATGTCTTTCTGCTTGCGTGTATGCTTGATATCTTGTCCTTAAGTTATAAACTTAATAAACAGCCTTAATAATAATTAATGCCTAAGGGTTCAGAGTTTAGCGGCTGCTTTAAGTGATACACGTTTGAGAACCTAAAATCACTGTCACTTAATCCTTGTAAGTGTTCCTGTTTTCCCCCTTTCCTAACAACAGTAAGAGAGCTGGATGTGATGTACAGTGAGGGTGGTTTAATGTGATTTAACGTTCATAAAGCAAGCTCTCTCGGTAGATCAGTCCAGCTCCACGTGCTAGCCGCACGCGCCACGTGGTTCAGCAGCTAACCTCACTGCTAACTACACCCATAGCGCTTCAACTCAGCTGTGCTCCTACTACAATATGTATTCATGATGAAAAAGTTGTAACGGTGATTTTATTTTATTTATTTTTTTGTTGTTGTTTGCATCAGCTAAGAAGAAAAGGAAGTCGAAGACGTTCTCAGAAGCAGAAATTGGGGTAAATTTTTTTTTAATGCATGCACGTTTTTAATTTACCAATAAGACTACAAAGCATGTGTATATATATATATATATATATATATATATATATATATATATATATATATATATATATATATATATATATCTCTGCACATTTTTCCTGTCAAATTTACTTCAGTAATGTGATAACCATGTGTGCAATATTTTGTTTTATTTAAATGTAAAAATCAAGTCGTTTGATTTGCTTGTGGCTCTTCTGAAATATTTGCAGGGTTTGTGCATATCTTAAAGGAAGAGTTTCTTCTTCCAAAATAGACAATTTTCTCATTCTCCCCAAGAGATAATTTCTCTTCAGTTACGTTTTCTCCAGCAATATTCTAATGGTGCTCAACTGATGTGGTCGAGTCATGAATTTGCGTGATCATGGCGTTAAATGCTTGTCTTAAGGGCTCTAAAATTGAAATTTTGCATCAGAGAAATATTTGACACGGAACTAAATGTGAATTTATACGTTGTAGACCCTAAGCAGTCTAAACCTTTTTTTTTTTTTTCTTTTGGTGTTAAAAAAAGTAAATTTATTGTAATGAATTAATTCTAGATGTTGGTCATTATCAGAATTGGCTTCACTTATTTTTTTTTCTTCTTGTTGCCGTCAGGACATTCAAGAAAGCGGAGACTTCCTCATCAAACCGGAGTCGAAGGTGGCGAGCTTGGACACCTCTCAGTGGCGTTACTCCTGAAGGTCGGTTTCCCGCAGAGATCCCGTCGCCGAGCGCACGCGTGTGGCGTGATGAACCTGTTTATCCATTCGCTGAGCGCCGCTGGCTCTGTCCTCGGCGCCTTGTGGTCCGTTCTGGGCCTCTGGGTTACAGCCGATCCGGTTCTGTCCGGCCGCTCCAGCGTTCTGTTGGGTCGACCGCGGCGGGCCGGACGCGCTGGTGCCGGGGGAGCGGACCGCTTCAGTCAAAGACGAATAGACGTGTCTGATCACACGTGCGCTCGGCTGCCGTTCTAGTCGTCTCCGCTCTGTGTTCTTGTGACCTATAAACCTACCTCTCCGCAGAACTTCGATAAACTGAACATCAGGACGGCTCATTACACTCCTCTGCCGCACGGCTCCAATCCGCTCAAGAGGGACCTGCACGACTACGTCAGGTAGGAAATCCTGGAAGCGCGTTTTATTAGACAGTCGATTTTAATTTAAGTGCTTTTAGAAATGCGAGAACCATATCGTATGGTTAAAGCACGTCACAAGCCACATGATGTGATTTAGATTGCATTAGCACTCTGTGCAAAGATGACCCGCTATCTATCACCCTTAACTGATGGTTTCTCCAGAAATGCAAGCTTTTTCGGTTTTACCGTGAGATACTCAGTGTATTTGTTTTTTTGGATCATCCTCTCAGGACCGGTTTCATTAATTTGGACAAACCGGCGAACCCCTCTTCCCACGAGGTCGTGGCTTGGGTCAAGAGGATTCTTCGCGTGGAGAAAACGGGCCACAGCGGCACTCTTGACCCCAAAGTCACGGGCTGCCTGATCATCTGTGTGGAACGAGCCACGCGGCTGGTCAAGTCTCAGCAGAGCGCAGGTGAGTCCGCCGAGACGCTGCCGGATCAAGAGTTTTTCCACACGCTTACAGTAAAACGAGTGGCCTCTCCTTACTACTCTTCTGCCGTTGCTTTTAGGCAAAGAGTATGTGGGCATAGTACGGCTGCACAATGCGCTAGAGAACGAGCACCAGCTAGCGAGGGTAAGTAGGACTGTGTTCTGCTAAAAGTTAAAAGTCGTGCCGGGTGGAAAGGTGCTTCTGATTAGGTGTAATATTTAGGATCTATTGACAATGCAATACATGTAACTATGACTTCTGAGGTATACTTGCACCATGAACCTTTTTATTTACTTGGTATAAGCTATATCTACATGCACCTAATGTTAAAGTTGCCATGCTTGTACAGTAACCGTTCTTGCGAGTAATTCCTTAATTTACCTTTTGTAAAGAGACCTGGTTGTTGTCTCAGACTAGGCCATCATTTCTCTAAAGGGAGGGGAACTTGGCATAGGTGCAGTTCACAACCTCACCACCAGATGCCGCTAAAATGTATACTTCGCTTGAGAAGTTGTGCAAACGTATTATGTGCATGGCTTTGAATTGATCGTTTAGGGTAGTTAAATTTGCTGAATTGCAAAAGATTTTATTTGGTTAAATCTGGTTCTCTCCTTTTTGGGTTGAACCTAATAATTCAAGTCTTCCTGCAGATAGTGCAGGTTGTTAACCGTGTGTGAGATCTATTGAGTGTCTCTGGGCCTCCTCTCGATCTCTCTCTGGTCGGCTCTCGGCTGCAGACGCTGATCTTGGATGTTCATGCAGGTTTGGAGGGCCTGGTTTCACCCACAGAAGAGTCATTGAGTGTTTTGTGTTTCTCTGCAGGCTATAGAGTGTTTGACGGGAGCCCTGTTCCAGAGGCCTCCGCTCATCGCCGCCGTGAAGCGCCAGCTACGAGTGCGAACCATCTATGAGAGCAAACTTATCGAATACGACCCTGAGAGACGCCTTGGTAGGAACTTTGAAAACGTTTTGACATCATTTTTTCTTTTTTACAAAAATAAGGCTGGGTTTTTACTTTGAATCTAACGGCTAATCCAGCAGGTAATCAGTGGAGCGGCATGTGTCTTAAGTCTAGTTTTACTCAAACCTGACCAGCTTTAGACCACTTTGTTCAATAACACCTTGCTTGAAAGCGTTAGTAGTTTGATAAATATCGCCCAGCCCTTTTGTGAACGCGGTAGGATGTCGACTCTTGTTTCGAAGCCACATGATGTCACGTAGATTGCATTAGCGCTCTGTGCCAAGATGACCTGATATCTATCACCCTTGACTGATGGCTTTGACGCACCGCGGTGGCTTTGTTTGAGAAGCGGGAGCTCGAGAGTCATCGTTCTCCTGAATGGTGTGCTGCAGGTGTGTTCTGGGTGAGCTGTGAGGCGGGCACGTACATCCGGACTCTGTGTGTTCACATGGGTCTCCTGCTGGGTGTGGGAGGTCAGATGCAGGAGCTGAGGAGGGTGCGCTCCGGAGTTCTGGGAGAAAAGGTACGCCCAAGTCGCTCGCCGTGTCTGCAGAACCAAAGAGTTGAGTTCAGATCTGGGCTTTTCTCCCCAGTTCTGCTAATTAGTCTTTGGCACAGAAACTGGCTGAATGACGATAGATGCGTGAAGTGGTTATGCTAGGACCACCTTCATCAAATTTCAGCCTACATTTAAACTTGGGTGTGAGGTACGTGTTGCTGGGCAGTTCCTGGCGGTAGAAATTAATCTCCAATAAGTTTAAACCTGGTTTTTTTTTTTTTTTTACATTATCTGGGTAGATTGCATGGGTTTAAATGTTTACCTCAGCAACTCTGCCTTTTTCTTTATACCCCTTTTGTGTAATTTTTTTTTTTCAGTGACCACATTAAAAAGTGAATGAAAAAGCTTTATTTGTCTCCCCAAGGATAACCTGGTTACTATGCATGACGTGTTGGACGCCCAATGGCAGTTTGACAACAACAAAGACGAGTCCTACCTGAGGAGAGTGATCTACCCTCTGGAGAAACTTCTCATCTCGCACAAAAGGATCGTCATGAAGGACAGCGCCGTACGAGAATCGATTATATTGAAACTCGTCTTTCCAGACCGTTTTTGCAGGCGCCCGGTCTAATGAGGCTCTCTGTGTAACAGGTGAACGCTATATGTTACGGTGCTAAGATCATGCTGCCGGGCGTCCTGCGCTATGAAGACGGGATCGAAGTCAATCAAGACGTAGTCATTATAACTACAAAGGGAGAAGCCATTTGCACAGGTAAGGCTTTAAAATATCTCTCGGCCCCAGCATGCACCGTGTTCAGCCACATGATGCGAGACAGATTGCATGAGCGTTACTGCAAAGATGACCATCTATCTATCACCCAAGACTGATGGCTGAGAGATCAGAGGAACAGACGCCACATGCCTTGATTTAGGTTAATTTTTTTTTTTTTTTCTCAGCGCTTGCCCTGATGACGACAGCCGTCATATCCACATGTGACCACGGCGTTGTGGCCAAAATCAAGAGGGTCATTATGGAGCGAGACACGTATCCACGCAAATGGGGCCTGGGGCCGAAGGTGAGAAACGTTCAGAGAAATCGTGCTGCTAATTTGTGAAATCTGTACATTTTACATATTTTTTTAAAAAATGTGCTTTTCAGGCCAGTCAGAAGAAAATGATGATCCAAAAAGGACTGCTAGACAAACACGGCAAGCCGAACGGCAGCACCCCTGCAGACTGGAAAGAGGGCTACGTAGACTACAGGTACACTTCAGAGGATCAAAACCAGCAGAAACGATAACGGGACAAATTAAGCATTTTCAAGTCAATAACACGGAGTCTAAAAAGCTTGTTTTTTAAGTGCACCACACCATGGCAAGGTTTTTAGTCACGGTCTTAATTGAGCCGTTTAAACTGCAAACTTTGATTCACTCATTTATGAACAACTCAATGAATCATGGACTCAAAATGTGCAGATTGCGTTGTATGAAGTCACTTTTGCAATCATGTAGATATTTGGGGACTGCACTTGTGGTATTGATGGTATATTAACTTAAAGGAGCGTTTTTGAATTTTTGGCTTTAACTGCTTTCTTGGGCTACATCACACAGTATGATAAGCATTTCACATCGGTGTCCGTTTAGGATGACTTGCAGCTCTTAAGCTGATGTACTAATTGTTTTATTCCCCATAATTGGTCGGCGCCTTATTAACGCTCTAGACGTGAGCCGCTCGCAAGAAAAATGGCCGAATATCTTGGAAAAACTGCCGTTTCTGCAGACTGTTATCCCTTTTTGGTCTGCAGTGACCCTGGAGGGAGTCTGTCTGCTAAAGACAAACCCTGAGCCCAGGACAGTGCTGTCCGCAGCGGGCTGACCGCCACTGAGCTCGGTGGACAAACCCTTACACTTCCTGCAGACTCGTGAGCTGCTTGGGGGGAAAAAAATAACTAAACTTCTTTTCCCTCTCCTAGCAAACCCCAGGTGAAGCCTGCCAAGGATGCTCAGGATGCGCCGTCAAAGGTATGGTTTCTGCAGAGCACGGATACTTCTGGACTGTCGTATTTGGTGTTGACACCATTTATCTTATTCTAGAGGAAACGCGATGAGAGCGGAAGCGAAGGTGAGGTGGTGGCTGCTGAGGCGCACAGGCGAAAGAAGAAATCAAGAAGGAGAAGAAGAGGAAGAAGAAAGAGAAGAAACTGAAGCTGGCGGAGGAGGCTGAGGCTCCAGCAGAGAACGAAACCGAGGCGAGTAAAGGTTTAGAGCGACTAGAATCAGTGACATTAAGGGAGAAACGCATTTAATCCATTAACGGTCCTGATTGTGAACGTGCTCTTTCTCACACACAGGTTACAGAGAGCTCAAAGAAGAAGAAAAGAAAAAGTCTAAAGATGCAGAGGCTGGCTCAGAATGAACGGACTTGATATTGCTGCAGTAAATGAAAGACTTGTGGATGGAAACGGGTTCATCTTCACCCAGCTGTCAGCGTTCAGCGTCGAAGTGAACGGCAGCTCGGAAATCCATCAGTTTGCAGTTAATTTTTTTTTTTTTAAGTCTAAATGAAACCCATATTGCCTGGGTTTATTCATGTAAGGTGTTTTTTGTTTTTGTAAATACAGATTGTAATCCTGTAATCAAATGAAACATGAAATGACTTTTTACAAAAAGCCTAAATTCATTGTCTGTTCAGTGGTTGTTTTTACACACAATACTTCAGGGTTTATGGTTTCACTGACAATCTGGTTTAGTTAGCCTTTTCATTTCAGTAATTCATTCATAAGTTTAAGACTGACACAAAGTTAAGTAGTGAAGGACACTTGGATCAAAACCAAACTACTAAACTTGCCTCGGAATATAAAAATTGGGGAAATGTTTCACTGCAAGCTTTTTTTATTTTTATATATATCTTCCTTCATTAATCAGTTGGGCAAAAACGAACCACTTCTAACTGAATTTATCATCAAATAATTATTTATTTTTTTTAATAAGTATTTGAGGGCTAGCAAATATCTGATGCGGAGATGCAACATGTAATTTATTTTTTTGCAGTTTTGGTTTAAGCTTTTCATGTGTCCTGACAAGTCTAATAAGTATTAAGGCCTGCTTTTCATCTTAAAATAATCTGCAAGGAAATTATGAAATATATGCTGCAGCTTTTCTAACAATACTGTGAACTTGCAGTTACTTTTTACAACATAGTCAGTGTAGATCATGTTTGTTAAAATCTTTTAAATTTAAAAAAAAGGTGATATGCTATGTGTCTTGCATATGTATTTATATGATAAGATGCTTAAACCTTTTACAGGAATGTATTCGTACATGTAGGATATAATGCAACACTTTTTTTGTTTGGTTTGAGAACCTCCCGCTTCTGAACGAGCTCGTCCCCCTGACACTAACACCCGTCGAGCACACGGGGGCGCTCCATCCTCGGCCTGACGAGAAGACCTGGCAACCCTGGGCCGAGAAGTCTCGATTAATTGTGCACTCAATCTTAAATTATGATTTTGGTATGTATCAAAGTGAATTAATACTGAAACATCTGAAGCATCACGTCAGCTGAGAAAGCTGAACTGTGATAAGATTCTAAAGATAGAGGGAGATTTTACAGTCATAACCCAAATTATAACACTTCCCATATGTAGTTCTAGGTGACATATGGAAAAAGTGTTATAATTTAGGTTAAGTAAATAACGTGCAATAAACAAATCTTTTTACCAAACCAGTGTGTTCATAATAAAGATAATACATTAAAACAATATAAGAGAGACCAATTTATTAATTACAAGCTGCAAAACGAACTGTTTCTCACAGTTAAAAATAGCTGGACGCGGATGAGACCGGAAGCTATAAAATGTACAAATGGCCGCGCCCATTTTTATGGCAAGAATTAATTATTTTAGGTATAAGGTTTTAAATAATGCGGCTGTAACTGCTGTTATCAAAATATGTTTATGACGTATCTAATCTGTATAACTTGTTATTGTGTTTCAGGTTCCCCTTGTAGGTCATGGTGAAGAGCAGCTTTGCATCTAAGGTGGTAGTTTTTTGCATTCTGTGGAACTTTTTTTGTTGTTTTTATTTAGTTAAGCATTGGATCATCCAATCATGTTATAATAATGGAGTCACCCAGAGGTCCACATCAAGTTCATGCTAAAAGATCTTGCCTCTGGTGTCTGGGTCCCAGAGATTGTCATACTTTAGGGAGATGAGAGGGAGTACTATTGAAGGAAGTGTAACGATTAACTTGGATCACGTGTGCTGTAATCGCATTACAGCCTTGACGTCATCGAATTACATTCAGAGTTACTCAATCTCTGTTTACAGATCCCATATGAATGAGGAATCGCGTAAATTAAATCTGTCCTGCCACAAAAAGCTAGTGACTAAAAAAGTAAGGGGTTTCAGAGACGCAACAACTATGTTTCCGAATGGAACGCGACAAACATCGCCTCAAAGTCCTGTACAAATAATCCAATCCGATGCAACTCCTTGAGTGTTTGCCATTTTGTGTCTTATGCGTCAGACATTCAGCCAAGGGTTCAAGGGTGTGACGTCTGAGGTCGAGGCTTCACTGTGCGGCCCTCCGTTTGAGAAAGTGTAGGGTTTTGTTCTGTTTGGACTTCAAATAGCAAAGCGCACACACACGGCCCTTCCTTCTATTTGTGAAACCACGGGAAGCACGTATGTTCATGCAAACATTTCATTAAAAAAAATGTGTGCAATCTGTGAAAAAAAAAACAAGTTTCAAAGTTCTGCAGGGAAACCGTGCTCTTGGCAGCCCGGGTTGCCAAGTGGTTATTCTGGCTATACATGAAAGAACGTTTATTGTTTTTATTATAGCTCGGGAGAGCAGGGGTTTCCCTCCTATGGCCTCTAATGACCTCATTTAGCACACTTTGGGAACTTTGTTTAGTAAGACGATGACATCAGAAGAAGTGTTTTGAGAAGCCGCTGGATATTGGATTCTGTGAAACCACTAATTATACTGCGGTTTACTCCGCTTCATGTCTGCCATTTTGTCACACATAAATACAGCAAAGAAAGAGAAAACTCAATTACTGTGCCTTTGGTTGCTTTAGAAGAAATTCGCCATTCGTCGGGGGGAAAAGATTGTGTAAAAGTGATGAAAATTGCCCAAGGATTGTTAAAATGAAAAATTTCAGTATTCATTTATAGTATAAATTAATATTGTGTTACTCCCTAAAAAAAGTAACTGATTACGTTACTTGTTATGGAAAGTAATTTTCTTTTTAAATATGAGCAGGGCTTGATTGTTTATTTTTTAATAATAGAAGCTCGATTTATAGCAAATGTAAAAGGTCAATACTCTTCAGCAATTAAAAATGAAGCACAGTTGGTTTAGATAGAGTCGTTTTGCTTATTGGTGTGGTCAAACAGGATCATCATAGGTCAGTAGCAAAGACATTGGTTAATAAAATGCAATTAAATATAGTTGCATTAACATATTTAATTACTGCAAGTTTGAGTCATTATTTGCATTTCGCTGTTTTAATTAATTTTAATGAATGCTAAATTTTTTTTTACAGGTAAGGTGAATTAATGCACATTCACTTTTAGAACTACACTTTTGACCTGATTTTTATCAACATGGCGAGAGGCGTCACTTTTTTGACATGTTCTCATAAATTAAAAATATGTTACTTTACTAGTTACTTAAAAGTACATTACATAACTTGTGTTACCCCCGACACTGTTTGTGAAGTGTTCTGGTATAAGCTCGTAATCCACTATATCCCTGACTAGTTGTTGGAGAGTACTGGCACGGTAATGGAGTAACTTGGATCTGGCCTTCAGGAGATTTTGGAGACATCTTCGGATGGTTGTATAACGCTGATGGTTTTTACAATGCACGAGGCTTTATTTTTAGCTATGTTGCGAAGGATCTTCAGATATCTGCTTCTATTTTTCTGCTCTTAATCTAAACCATACTCCATCCCAGCGCTCTCCACATCTGCGGTCCACAGTTTTGTCCAAACTTGGTCTTGAGAAGCGTGCTGCCAGCAGTCTCTGACTCAGCACAAGAGAGATCTGCTTCTGTATGCATGCCTCTGGATCTCCCAGCGGATCTTTCCGACATTTCAGAACTAGTGACCCCGCTGAAATGACCATAAATTTCCATGCTGCTCTGACGCCTGTCTCGCGGACGGTGTTCACCTTCTGGTGCTTTCGAAGTCAGGGGCTGCGTTCATAAACGTTTTACTGAGGAAGAAGAAAGAGAAACTCTTAAGACGTTCTTCAACTGAAAGTTGACTCTAAAACATGTCAGCATCTTTGTTTTGTCTTAAGACGCACACCAGTAACACTTTTTTCTAGGGCATGTTTATAAAAATTGCTTAATTGAAGTATGGCCTAATTCTGGCTTAGGCTATGAAAATTGAACCATTATGGTTTTCTAGCTAAGCAGTTAGAAAGTTTAAATACATGGCTGTTGACTCACAACTGGATATTTTAATGTTAATGTCCTCTGGTCCTCTACAGTCACTTTTGATAGAAAAATGTAACCTTTTATTTAATTTTTTTTAGCTTTACAGTGTGAATACACACACAAAAACTAATACTTAGATACTCTGACATAATTTGGATACATTAAAGAGTCAAAAAATAATAAGAAATAAGAAATAGATTTTTTTCTCTTCACTGGAATGGGATGAACTTGGTGAAAAATGACCAAACTCGAAAATCAATGGGTTTTCAAAAAAAAAAAAATAATGGTAAAAAATAGCTCGTAAAAATTGTATAAATATTGCAGAGTATCATAAAGTCCCCTAAGATTCTACAAAATAATGAAAAAAATAAATTGGATTGATTTTCCTAAAAAAAATGATATTTCAAAACTGCTCAGAAATGAAGAATGCATTCATTCGAATCAATTAGATCACGTTTAACATGTTTTAAATTACTTGTCAAATATGAGTGTAACAAAAGCCTTCAAAGGTTTAAACTATACGAACTACACATATGGGGTCAACACGGTGGGAGAAAACTCATTATTCGTTAGCATAATGTAAACCCAGTTCATTTCATTTTTTGGTACACCCTTAACCACAAAGTGCTGAGAAGAAAATGCCTCAGTGTGAAGTGCCAACGTGTTATTTTTAGCATGACCCGACCCGAAGCGTTCACTGAGTCAAGTTTGGCAAAAGCCATGGAGAGTCCAAGGGTTTGCCGCGATATTAACCGCTGCGCATTTTGGAGCGACTCATTTTATTTAACTGCACCGGCCCTCGTTGTGGTCGGAGATGATGAGGGATAGAGAAGAAGTAGAAATGGAATGCGAAAAGCGACTGAAGTGCAGAAGTAGTTCTGCTTCTGATTATGAAGAGGCCACTGAGCGAGGGCCATGCGTCAGAAGTGCAGCTTGACCTTGACAGCTGAAAACACAAACCCCTCTCGTTTTACATGCAAACCTCTCACTGGGAGACTTCTTGGAGAAAACATGCTCGTTTTAACTACGCATTGAAGCGCTTTGAAGAAACAAGCCGATTGCGGAGATAGTGGAGATTTTAATGTTGGTTGGTGCAGAGTGCGTCTGATAAGCAAAAGCGTACGGCTTTGTTGCGGCAATAAAAACGGATGTAATTGAATGAAAGACGATCTGTCGCTCGGTTTAATGTGAACCCAAACTAGCGTGGCTTTCCTCCGTGGAGCTGTTTAGCACGTGGTTGTCTAAACCTGCAGAATTTAAACACACTTGATTTTTAAATCAAGGAAATGTGGAAGATGTTTGAGAGCTACGGCATAAGAAGCATTTCCAACGAATGCGCTATTTTTCGATTTCTCTATATGTTTCTGTTTTCTACGTAAACGTGCTAGATGGTCATGTATGACTCGCACACGAGCGCTGCGGCTTTAAGAAAAACAAAAACAAAACAGAGGACCAATGAGAAGGCCCTGGAGGCGGGGCAAGGGTTGCTAGCTTTTGTTTACAGTAGCAAGTTGGCATGGCAACTGTTTAGGCATTCTGTACTGCGCTTTTTTTTAAAAAAACATTCGTGAGCGTTTTTAAGATGTAAAAACTCATTTGTTGGCTGTGAATGGCTCCTTAATCGGTTTCATAAATAATCTGGGTACTATATTTGTGTTGGCGTCAACCCACTGGTTTCCATGCAATTTAGCAAAAATTGACTACTACTGTAAAAACATCTACTGTAGCTCGTCAGAGACTAAAAAATACAAAATATGTTTTAATATCCATTTAGTTTGTATTTAGTTTTTTTTATCGTGGTAGGGGTCAATTTGACACCATGTTTACTCATTTATTTGTTTTTAAATTAGCTGAATAGACACAAAAATCTAATTGTATCTAATATTATTTGTACTTGGCAAATGAGCAGATTTTATTTATAATGTCTTGACTATACCAATGGGCTTCTGATTAATTTGCATGCACATTCATTGACGAATTCAAGAAGAAAAAAAATAGTTAAACCAGCGTGATTAATCAAGTCAAACTGACCAGCAACGCAATAATGGTCTTTTCTGCACACAGTTTTATCAATGGCTTCAGAGAACTCGCACTGCAGCACACAAGTCATACAGACAATTTTTTTAATAATTCTTTCGTGTTGTTCGAAAGCCAGAAGGGGTTGGAGAGACACATTGTTACATTAAAAACGAAGTAACCGTTTTCTGTTTTGAGTCGAAAAACGATCCGTTAGCATTCAAATTATTTACACAGGGTCAAAGCAGAGCAATGCGTTACACGTTTTTAAAACCCACACATATATATCATTCATAAGAAACTAGAAAAACAAACATTTCTCATTTTGTACAGAATTTACAAAAGACTCATCACTTAAAGCAAAGGAAAAAAAAAAAATAGAAGCATGTCTACTTTACTGTTCCGGTTTCATTTTACGTTAAGTCATCTATTCTACTATTAAAATGAATCTAGTTTAAATCACATTCTGTACGCAAATATGCAAACGCAGTCGGAAAAGCTGGGTCAACATATTTGGACATGATGTGTTTTTGCGTTACTCTGGAGGTAACGAACATCGGTACTCGAGGAGGTGTGATAGAGTTATCTAGAAACAAAGGTTTTCAGGTAGCTAACTTTACAGAAAACATGTTAAATAGATAAAAGTTGATGTTATGTGTGGCCTTGATTTAGCAATATTTGCTTCACCAAAGCGACAGCCGGAGTGAACGAGAAAACCGCCCGTAGGCATTAATTCTTGACAATGCGATGCATATTTGCGCCAGAAATTGACAGAAAATTTTCATTAGGTGTCAAATCACGTTCATATACAACGTACGCATAGCAGATATTAGCTCGGAGCCGATCAAATGCAGTTTTGACGTAGTCTTATTTTCTTCAGTTTACGGCAAAGATAAAGTTGGATTTGGTGATGGAAGCTAGATCAGTGAAAAACCACACACACACACACACACACACACACACACGCATCTCGGCTTCTTAGCCAAAGAATAAACACACCGTCCCGAACTTTCTGAAGAAAAAGAACACCGTTTCCATTTTCCACATGGCTCGAGACATTCCTCGTGGTCTTTTCGAGCACCTCAGTTCACCACGGCTTTCAGAAAAATAAATGGCTGGTGTGCCACTGGAATTTAGGTGAACAGATGTTCTTCTGGAACATGTTGTTTCGTGTATTCGGTTATCTTGCGTTTCAAACTGTCCTCTTTAAGCAACACTCTCTGCACGAATGTTAGTAAGGCTGTCTAACCTATGAGTAAGCTCTTTCTCGATTTCACTACCGCAGGTTAACAAACTACAGTCCAGGTTAAAGTTATTCTCGCGAATCCTCAAGGAAAACCCGTGTGTGTGTGCGCGCGTTTAGACCAGTTCCACTTTGGAGTTGGGATACACGGCCACCACGTCGTAGCCCTCGGGAGGCTGCACACGGGCCTTGGCGTGCGTCTCGCAATACAGATTCTCATCGATGAAGAAGTATCCTCTCTGCTTCAGATTCAGCCCACAGTCGTCACACATGAAGCAGTCGGGATGATAGAGCTTGTCTCTGGCCTTCACGATGGTTCCCCTGTGATGAGACAGGCCTTAAAGGTCACTTGTTATATTTGAATGCTCTGGGATTTTAAGAACAAATCGTACGAACACTTTCAAGTGTTTATACTTTATAAATGTCTCATTCCAACTGCAACACAATTTGTAGTATCCATGTATATATCGACTTTTTTAAATACATTTTCAATGTAAAAAGGTTCTTTTTAAGAAATAAACTAATACAAAAAGTCAACGCTGTTCGATTTGATTGCTATAGTGACCTAATAAATACCCTGCATCCATTCAAGTAGTATTGAAGACTAAAAAACTAACAAAAATTAATTATGCTTTTTGCGATTGTTACTGCTAAAATTTTTTTCTGAAATTATAATTGTTTTGGTTTAAACCATCAATTTTGATAATCAAAGATATTTTTTCCCCAAAAACATTCATACAAAGTGCAAAAATTAATCGCATTCAAAAAGTGTTTTATTTGAATAATATGAGTGTGTACTGTGTATATTTATTAGGTATATATAAATACAAACACAAATTTTATGTTTATATTTTAAATGTATTTTTATATAATATAAAATCTAATAATGTAAACATATAAATATACACAAATACTTTGGAAATATATACATAATAAACATACACAGTATGCATATATTATGTAAATAAATTTTTTTGGATGCAATAAATCACAATTTTTTCACAGCACTAGCTACCATATAAAAGTAGAGTGTTCATTATTATTATTATTATTATTTCCATATTTTTCAATGATTTTAGTTGACTTAGTTTAAGCTTGTTCAAAGCTGTCTTTATTTATACTGTGATTTTGTTTTAAAATATACATCAACAACAATTTTAAGAGCAGGATTATAGCCAGCCGTAACGGAGTAAACGAGAAATTCCTGGCTAATCTGACGCAAACCCAGACATAAAACAGAAACAGAAAGCTACTGTTCTGGACAAATGTCTGTTATGTGAACCTGGCGGCTGATTGAATCCATATCACTGACCCAGCTAACTGTCAAAGTATAAGGTTCTCCTGCATGCTACCAACAAAACATGGCCTTTAGTAATGTTATAAAAACATCAGCACAAAAATATTTATACGTCATTTATTGAATGTTTCTGAAACGTTAGCTCTTCTACATTCACTGTAAACCGGGGCTTACTGCTTTTATAAAACGGTTATTCCACGTACATAGTAAGGCTTCACAAAATAAAACAGATAAAGTGTAATGATATTAATAAAAACATTATTCCTCCGCTAAACAATATAGTCCCTTAGAAACGGTAGTGGTTGCAGACAACAACGCAACACGCGGACAACAAAAGTGTACGTTTGTAGAGTATTTTACAACAGCCGAGCACAGCTCAGCCAATCAGAATCAAGGACCAGAACTATCTGTTTTATAATAAAATGTTTAGAGAACATTCAAAGGTAACGTTGGAAATAATTAAATGTAATGTTCTCTTAGCGTTCGCTGACATGTTTCGTAAACGTTTTCAAAACTGGACACGTATGTTTTTGTTTCTGTCAACTGGGAATCCACTTCCTTTTATTAATCTCGATGATCATATCCATATTTGGAGGCTATACCATCCTTCAAGAGCACTTACAATGGACACTTTGTTTCGCTCTTCTGTGGAACTTCCTTATCATATGACCTCACCGTTTACTCATGTTTAGTGGAAACTGTGGGAAAGTGCCAACAGCGGTAGAGCGACTTACAGTAATATCTGGATCACCTGTGCTGTGGAGGAACACATGCTGCAACAGGTCCGGCTTCATTAACAATTACATACTCAATGAACGTGCCACTATTGTTAAGTCTTTTAATGTCGGCAAGTTATGAAGATATGTTGCTATTTATATAAAGCTGGTGTCTGTAATTTGTTGGGGTTAAAAACAAGTACAAGTACATAACTATGCTATTGCCTTACTTTATCCCATTCGTAACGGTAAACTTATAATAATGTTTTCTAATTTGAGTGACACCGGTAGGTTATTGCGGGAAATTTGAGCGTGTTCGTCGTTAAGTCACAAAGAAGTTGTCCCAGGCACTAGGCTATAGCATGTGAGGATCCTGCAGGAAGCACATTGTTTAATTATGGCCTATTCTCACAGCAGCTGGAATGATTAAATGTCCAAAAATACTTCCGATGGCGGACTGTAATCCAGAAAGGATTATATGAAACACAATTAAATTACATTCCATTCCAGTTTACAGCTGATTACAGACAGCCTGGGATTAGGCAAGATTTGTATTTTAAAGACAACCAGTACGAAGGAAGCATAGTTTGCTTTTTGGGCTTAATACGAACTTTAAATAGTATGACAATTAGAGATTAAAGTGTACATAAACGAAAATCTTAACGCTAATACACACTATACTCACAGTCGTGCAATGCTGATGTTGTTAACATGAATAATTTGAAAAAGTATAACAATAATAATCATTTGCAGGGTTTGATGTGATATGAGCTGAACGATTGTTAGATTTAATCACCATTGGTAGCGTGATTTACTGTAATGTTTTTTTCCTCAGTTGGTCAGAACAAACATGGCAGACTTGTTACTTCAGATGACAATATACGGTGAAAATTCTTATTAGGCTCATAAATTCCAAGACCAACAGCTACACATTCATCTCAAAACCTTAAAATCATCCGCGCAATTCCAGATTTTCAAACAGAGATAACAAAGAGGCAAAACTTTAGCTTTATTTAGGCTCATATAGACTGAATTGACCTTTCCCCTAGAGTTAAACAGTTGAATTTTTTAATCCATTTAGCTGATCTCTAGTTCTAGCGGTAGCACTTTTAGCTGTAGCTTAGAATAGATCATTGAATCTGATCAGACCATTACGCCAGAATGAGAGTATAGTTCCCATAACCATATCCGCAACTTTTTACTTTCCGTCGGTGTTAGTATGAGATTTAACTGCAGAAGAGTCTTTAACTTTAATTATCAAAACTATCAAAACTCGTTGATCATTTTTGTTAGTGATCTAATCAGATTCAATGATCTATGCCAAGCTACAGCTAAACGTGCTATCGCCAGAATGGGTTCAAAAACGGTAAAACTCAACTGTTTAACTCTAGGGGAGTTGGAAAATGAGCCTACTTTTGAAAAAAGTTGAGTTTTCCTCCAAACGAACAGATAAGAAACAGAACATCACACTTACACAATGCCGTTTGCACAGCGTGTGCACTGAGGCAGCTTCTGTAAGCCGGGGATGGGCGCCAGAGGAGCTGTAATGGGGCTGCCCAGCTTTGGCACGGGGGATTTGACAGGGAACGCAAGCCTCTGACCCCATGTCTGTCCACGGGTGAGACCCCTGCAAGGGAAATAAACTCAAAGTCAAGTGCACAGAAACTCATATTCTCAAATCTCAGTACAGTAAGTTTCTACTAAGAAAGGATGTGAGAATGGAACAAGCCGTTTGTTGTAGTTCTTGGCTCACCCAACTTGATCCTGGAGGGCCGGCGTCCTGCAGAGTTTAGCTGCAACTTGCTTCAACACACCTGCCTGTTAACCTAGTAAGACCTTGACTAGCTGGTTCAGGTGTGTTTAATTAGGGTTGAGCTAAACTCTGCAGGACACCGCCCTTCAGGACCTCGCCTGGTGACCCTGGTTTAATGTTTTCTGTTTTGAGTGGACTTTGTAACTTTGCAGATCTTTATTCTCAAACAGCAACATCGCGAACGAAGGCTGAAAAAGTGAAAAAGCATGAAAGGACCCCTTTAAAGAAGTCACAAATGTTTGAATTTAAAATTCACATGATAATTCAAACACTCAAACTAAATTTTGTTTCCTCATTTACTTTTTGTAGGGATTAAACAATAAGGCATTACTTTTAAAATGACTTTTACCAATACTATCCCCAATTATGCCGTTAATTCTATTAATTCACGTAAAGATTTGCTCGTTGCATAATATTCTTGAACGGTTCTCATTTCTGTGTGAACTGTTGCTTTTAAAAGTGAGAAATAACTCAAAATGTGCGCCCAGCAGCTGTCCCTGGAACAAGAGAAGGCCGGAAATGAATGTCCTTCACACTTCAGTCCCAGCTCAGATGCTATTCTCCATGCAGACGTAGCTGAAAATCGCGGGTGTGTGTTAGCTTAAGGGCATGGCTGGGCTCGAGCCATATGGCCGGGAATGGAGCACAGCTGCCAAGGCCTCCTCCTATCTTCTCTGTTTCAAGCTGAGCCTAAAACCAGGGCCATGAGCTCAGTGGAGAAAACCACCCTGCTGCTGGACGAGGAAACATCCGAGAAAAATCTGACGGATAAATGTTAGAATGGTGCCCGCCTCCGTCATCTGACTGTTTCTGTGCCAAAGCGAGATCATTAACTCTGTGTTATTCCCAGTGGCTGCTGGGACAGGTTACAGCTCCGAACCTGTCAACGAATACCACTAATTACACACTTAAACACTTGATCTCTGAGCCCTGTGGCTCCATCGGGCTTTAATTCAGTGTGCGAGAGAACGCAAAGTTTAAGTATAGCGGAGTCTAGAGCCTCTCTACGGGATCAGCCTTAGACAAAACATATTTCTGGTATTATGTGACATAAGAACAAAATTTTGGGGGCTTTTTAGCCTGCAAATGACTACGGAGTGAACTGACACCAAAAATTCAGTATATATTTTTAAATAGCATGACAATTATAAAATAGTTTAACAAGCAAATAGCAAGTGCTGTGATAAAACACTGGGTAACACTTTGTATTATCAGCACCTTAAAATAGAGTAATTGTAGAGCAATAGAGCAGTTGTACATACATAAAACAAAATGTACTTACCATGTAACTACGTTTTGGAACAGTTTGTAATTATTTATTTAATAGGCTGCTACTGTTACACATTTGTTACAGACCCAGTCTGTTACAGCATCTTATGTAACCGAAAGACTGTAACATATTTGCTTAAATACATGTAATACCTTTCTAATTACATTACAATTACAGAATATTACACAGGCATAAGCTACTTAAAAGTGTATCAATATTGTACTTAAGTATAAGTAGCTGTGTAACAGACTCTGTATGTTACATATGTGTAACAGTAGCTGCCTGTTACATCTACATAATTAATGATACATAAAAAACTGTAAGTACAGGCTGTTCCATAATTTAGTTACACAATAAGTACATTTTATTTACTAATAAGTACCTAATTAGGTAATTATTTTGTATTATGACATCTTAAAATAAAGTGTTACCAAACGCTGCATGTTATTTTTCCTTTGACACATACTGATGTGAAAAGTTCGTGTAAATTCACTGCATAGAGTTGCATTTCGCTAATTTCATTAATTATTGTGTAAATACAGTATCTGTAGGGGCCGTTCACACAGAACAATGCGCTACTTTTCTATCTAAACTCGGTAGACTGACATGTGTGACTGCTGCGCTCCAGTTTCATACCTTTTGCAATATATTAAGTTTAACTTTTATACACAGTGCTGCACATCAGTGTCAATTTCAAAAATGTGGGCCAATCAGAAAAGCCCGAAGGCGGAGGCATTGCAAGCTTTTGTTTACAGTAGCAAGTTGGCATGGCAACCGTTTTATTTGTCGGCAACATGGCGTCAATTATGTATCGGTAAGTTATGTATCAGTAAAACAAAACTTGTTACTGGATTGTTATATATTTCAAAAGACATTTTCCTTAGGCAGAGGCAATGTAGCTATTTTTGTTACTAAACTTTTTAAAAAGAGTAACCTCACTGTAAACTGTAGCTTTTTAAAATACCAGTGACTCAAAACCAGCCTTTGTTCAATCTCAGCGTTCCAAAGTCCTGGTCCACATGTATATTAAACATTAAGAGCCATATTTACTAAACAGAATAAATTAGCATGAGACAGCAATCACATTATAACACAGAAGGGAGTGGAAAGTTCTGCGGCTGATTTACTGACAATGCATTAGCCATTATTTTGAAATGACCTAGTTGCATCTGTGTTAATTTGAGCAATCTACCAAGACCAGCACAAACAAGCATATCCAATGACAATCAGGTGCATGTGATCTACTATTAACAACAAAGGCAAAAAATGGTAAAGACAAAGCTTACCAGTAGACTGACTACTACTAATAAGATTGCACTTAATTCCTGTCCTCTTCATAAATGCTGTGTCTCAAATGGAAACTCCTACAAATGCGTGTGCAACAAGACTAACGGCTTTATTAAATTTTGAAGCCCAAAGAAGTCATGTGCTGGTGCAAAGTGCTAGTAAATCTGGACACAAATGTTACAACTGTGCGTCATGCAAGACAACATTTTCACTTTTACTATGAAAGTGAAATCTGAGATTTCACCCACAAATGGCCTATACTTTGGAGTGATGTTTGGATTTAAATGTTTTCAGTTTACTATGATCCTAATAAGTTGCAAAAACCTTAAAATTCTAGTATTAGAAAGTGCAAATATTAATTCACGTCAAAAGTACAACTTACATAATATTGCCGGTAAATGACAATTTCAACATACACTTTGAGAGAGAAGTCAAAGGGTAAAACTGACCCCCATCCTCAGCTTCCAGGATTCCCTGCAGGTATTTGAAGGAGCCAGATTGTTTGGGAGCTGACACAGGTTCCTCGTAGTCCTGAAGCATCCTGTAGACGTCTGACTGTGTGTCGAAACCGTTGCGGTTGCCTGATGAATTTACTGGCAGTTCGGGGCTGAGAGAAAAACACATCCAGATCTCTTTCTCTTCCAGAAACATCTGCTATTGCCATATGAGCTAAACACTTTCTCGGTGCATCAAGCTATTTATAAAAGCTGAAGGAATGGAGGTCAGTGTAATTGGTTTAAAAATTCTCAACACATTATCTAAAAAATGTTGCACACTGTATTGAACTCGCAATTGTTAAAGTTGGAAATCATATTTAGCACAATATCATCATTTTGTGAAAATAGAAGTGACTTTAAAACTTTTGGATGTTAGGAGTTATTTTTGGCATGGGGAAATATTTCTGGTATCCAGTTCCAGTTGTTAGAGCTTTTGAAATATTACTTTTTAAATATTAAAACAGTGCACAAGTACACATACATATATTATGTAAACAAAAACGTATTTTGAATGTGATTAATGATGACTAATCATTTGAAAAAGTAACTTCACTGATGTTACTCCAAGAAATTACATGCTTTATAATAACAGCACAACAATAAATGATGAATTAATCCATTATCAGCAGATCTGATACATTTTAGTTCGTCTTAATGAACTGATGCAATAGAAACGCTTCAAGTGCTTGATCTTGAGCAGAGCATGTTTCTAGAACTCATTATCATTTTAACAAGTTTAACAAGAATTACCCTAATAATAAAGAATGAGTACGCACTAAGACCTCTGAAGGTGCTGAGGTTTTTTCCCAAGTAGTTTCCAAGACTTTCCATGAGAGTGATCAGTGTTATGACAACTTCTACCTTAAGTACGGCAAGAATTCATAAACGATGTATTTGTCATCTTCAAAGTAAACAGCGGGATTCTCTATCACCCTCATCTAACGTACAGATACTCCAGCGTTTCTGAAAACTCGAGGGTGTTTCGCAAATATCAGTGCAGCAGATGTTCCCTAAAGCCTCTTCACTCACTATCCAGTTCTAACACGAACTGGCTTTTTCATAACAATAGCTGTAATATCTATCAGTCTGAAGTGTTTATTGTTGTGTAGTGCTCTGAGCGAAGACAGGAGATTTCCAACATGGGAAAGATGCTCGGAATCGCTTCCTTGATAAATCACAGCCTTGTGAGGATCATAAATAACAGTTTCTGGCCGTTGCGAGAGCGGTGTGGTTTGTGCTGGTTAGAAGTTAGAGATGTACAGTTAATGCGAAATCAGATCTGACCTGGTTCACCCTGCGTGCTTCGTCTAATCGTTGTTCCAAAGGAAATACTTTATTCCTGTGCGTGTGTGAAAAGGCTCACCTGTGAGGGGAGCCCAGGCTGAGGCCTGCCATCTGCTTCGGTAGAGCCCCGTTCCCGTTATTGTGCGCATACAGGCCTGCTGGATTGTTGTACGTAGGTCTGGAGCTGCCGTTATTGTAGGGCACGGCGCCTGTGATGGGACTCTTGGGGGACGGACTCTTGGAGTGGGGCTATACCCGCTGCTGATTGGTCGAAAGGTCTGTGAAAAATTGTTAAAATACCAAAGAAAGTGATCCACTGTTTTACTAAATCTTTTGTACTGTAGAAATGCAATAAAGCACCCAGAGCTGGTTGAAAGTTACAATTCAAATCAGTTGAGATGTTAAGGTGATCTATTATGGATTTGATGATGGAAATGAGCTTTAATGCAGTGTGTAACACAGTGATTTAAAACATCCGGTGTAGTTTTGAATCTGAAAGTGCGCCGTGTATAAAGCTACTGTGTTGCAAAAGAGAGAGCTGGCTCTGAATCGTTCAAATGAGTCGTTTTTTTAAACGAGTCCTCAAAATCAAACATTAGCATATTGCCTGCCCACTTGAAATGAACATGGCACAAACGACAAATGCTGCTTTTATTATGAATGGAAATTAAATCGACCAATCACTGCAGAAAAATGAATCGTTGAACGAATCGTTTTGGAGTCATTGAGCAAATAGGGTAAAAACAAATGCATGATATAAGACAATTAAAGTGTTTTTTTGCATGCAGGTCAAACTGTTGTAGGGGACTCCCAAAACCAAAATATGAACTTTTCATAACTCATAATAAAGGCACTTTAAACGAATCGCGATACTGCTGGGTGTGAGAGTTTATATGAGAGTACTGGCTTTCTTCAGAAGAGTTCAGATGGTATTTTTTTTTCCTGCAAATGATTGAATTCGCTCGCAAAGAGTGAATTTCAGCCTGTGAGCTTTTATGTGGCATAATTTCTCATTTTTAAACAAAAAAAGAAAATAAAAATAAATCCAAGCTTGGAAGTTTCACAGAAAAATGTGCAATATTTTGACACTTTTTCATTCAGAATTTGTCTTACATTTTGGTTAAACAAATCATGATAAAAATCCTACGGGGAATCTAGCATTTGAATCGTATTTCAGTGAGTTGAGTGACTCGTAACATCCCTACCGAACTGTGTACGAGTGCAGCTCGATCCGGGACTGGAACAGTAAAACAGCCATTGACAAGTTTACAGATCTGACATGCTCCCAATAAACAGCTTACTTACAAATATGTAAATATTGACCGATGCACACAAATGACCTCTGGTCAACTCAACGCTTAAGTACAAACCATAGCAGACATTTATGACATCAGCAATGATTTAATTATAACTGTGTAATTGTTTGCAGACGTGGTAAACAGTTCGTCTGAAGTAGCATATTTGAAGACTAATTCTGAGAAAAGAAGAAACTCTGTCAGATTCAAAACTCTGCATGCCAGCAATACCAGGCTGGTTAATCTATGTCAAGATCAAACAAATATTAAGAAATTCTGAAGGAATGGTAGCCAGTTTTATCTACATTTTGCAAACATACAGACTTTTGCATATATATATATATATATATATATATATATATATATATATATATATATATATATATATTCCAAATAAATCCAGCATATAATTGCATATATAATTTTTTTTAACAATATTTACAATAGTACCGTTTTACTCTATTTTTGGTCAAATAAATGCAGCCTCGGTGAGAATAAAAAAATATGAGAATCAATTTCATAATGCATGGCTTATCTTGCTGCGTTTTACAAAAAAATAACAGTATCTGGGTTTGGATCGACATGAAGGTGAATAAATAATGACCGAATTCTCATTTTTGGCTCAATAAACGTTCACGGGAGCCTAAGAAGCGCTGGGTCTTTCAGCTCCGCAGCGGGGGGCGGAAAGATTCGTCTGCAAACCGCATTTTCATCTCTTTCAGGAAGAGGCTCTGTTTTCTGTTGACGATGAAAAGATCTCACATCCCTCTGTATTACGGCACGAAATGTTCCAAGGGCAACAAGTCAGTATGAAAATTGCATTTCTCATTTTGAGTGGACGGGAGCCAGCTGTGCTCAGCTGCTCACTTAAAACAGTGACCGAGACTATTTCTGCACGAATGAATGCTTTAATAGGTTCGTGTGTGTTTTATCATGCTATCCGTTCCCTTGAGAGCCACTTATAATGTGAAAAACAGAATTCTTTGCCGCTGTATCTTTGTAAATAGCCTCACTATATACTACAGAGTACTGTACGTGAAGTGCGGTTTATCTCCAACATCCCAATCCAGCTTCTGTGCAATAATTCACGGCAGGTCCACAAAACAATGTAAAGATCAGACTCAGGGATAATACACTTGCACTTTAAGTTAACGTCAGATCCAGAAGTTCAGGATGAGTTGTTTTGCATGTTCTTCTTAATAAATGTTTGTGTCTTGCTCTTATTGAGGAGTCATAGTACACTTTTATCATAGAAGACCATTAACAACTGGGCTTGGAAATATATCTGCGGTAGATATGAGTAACACGAGGATGAGGTAAGATCCTGACACTCGTGGAACGCTAGATATCCTCAGATCAACTTGAAATATGATAAAGCTGCATCCAAACCATTTTATTATGGAATTCATATCACATTAAAAATATTTCTTTAGTAAATATCAAGTAAATAAATAAGCGAAATAGAAGGTTTTCAACCACGTACCAAATTTCTAAATGTATTTCATGGGCAATAAAATACAAGTATACTTTAACAAATATGGAAATACTTATGGAAATATATTTTGGTAATAGGGTATAATATATTTGTAAATGGTATTAAAAATATATTTATAATTGTAAACTAAAAAATATATATATATTGGAAGAAAGTATATTTTAGCATGTATATGGAATCTTTGACAATCTTGGAAAAGCATGGATAAAAAATTTCACAAAGCAGTTTGAATTAGATTCGATGTCACAAACGTACAGACTGCGCTCTTGAAACGGGCAAGATTGGCCCGAACAGCAGATCATTTAACGTCATATTTCTACATTTGGTGTTTTATAATTTGATAATGTTTGCTTTACAGTATGATACAGCCGCTAACTGATTCACACTGAAGTGAAAAGAAATATGACGGCTATCCAAAACAATTACGACTTAAACCGATGCAGATCTGTTCTGACTTTTACTGGGAAGGAAACGGAGGCTGAAGACCTCTGGGAACATAAATTGAACAAGACCAACAAACAGACTGCTAGTCCTGCTATAGATAATGTTTACGGCCCTGCTGAGGAAGCGGCATCCAGAGGCGTTTCTATAGAGAAAATGTTTGGCAGAAATCATCTTGTCCCTAAAAGCCAGCCGTTAAGGACCTCTGTGTTGATGCATGCTCCTTTACTTCACATGTCTGCCACAAAAGGGTGTAACTGCAATAAAAACGGCAGATTTACTAGTCTGCACATCTGGTGTGTAGCTTATAAAAGTGCCAGTTTTGTAGTAACACTGAAAACCATTCATTTGTACCTCTGTACCTTTTTAACCATAAATTTCCGATATATAAGCTTACATTTTTGTTATTTAATAAATCTGGATAAGGCTTTTGTCTCATTAAATTGATTTATTTAACCTTTTCTGCGGTGCGGCGACTGCAGAGGAGCCTGCGTTTATCACCGGGTCGGAGGAAATATTACATGACAACCTTTTCAGACGACTGGTTTAAAAACAGAGATAACGGCTCATGAAAAAGGTTTACAAATTAAAAATAGAGAAATAAGAATATATGCATGTATAGATAGATAGATATATAGATATGCAATGCAAATAAGTTAATCCATCAGAGCCTTACAGAGAGAATTATGTATAATATAATGTATAATATTTATTGCTCGTGTTAATTTTTAAAGTTAACGTGCAACTTTTGATTTTAATAATGTATTAAAACATGTTGAGATTAATAAATGCTTCAGACGTACTTTGTTACTTAAACTACTTGTTACTAAACCGTCAGCAGGATTTGTGGTAATGCATTTATGCAACTACGACATAATTACAGAAAATATTGAGCTTAGAAATAAGTGGCATTGCATTATAAAAAAAATGCCAAATGAAATTTTTCTTGTTTTTCTTTTTGAAAGAAACACGACATGGTTTCAAATAGACAGAAATGACTTCGCTAAAGTAGACTTTGCAGGGTAAAGCTAGTTTCTTTATAATCGTCAGTGAAGACCCAGCAGAAAGACCAGGGAATTATTTACGAGGAGTTTTTGCGTCTGCTCATAAATCCCGACCATCATCAGGTTTCACTGACCTGTTTTACAATGCTATCCCAGCATGCCCTTTGGTTCCGGGTGACTGCCCACGGAGTCAGAACATTCAGGATCATCTAAAGCACCCTGCTACTGCCACAAACTGCTAGTGATGAGCTGAATAAATCTAAACGAACCACAAGCCCACTTTTATTAATTAAGGCTTGCGGTGGGGAAGTGACCCTGATTTATGGAGGTTGATATCGACTTGAGCGCCGCAAGAGAGATATAGAAGTTCAAGGGAGGACCTGATTGAAACCATATGGCTTCTGTTGACAGATCAAAAAAAAAAACACACTCCCAGCATAACATAACCTCACCACCTCACCAACGCATAACACAGAGCAAACAACTAAAGATACATAAAAAAATTTTTTTAAATGTAAATAATAGGTTACAGTACACAAAATGCATATTGTGGGTGTGTATATTATATATATATATATATATATATATATATATATATATATATATATATATATATGTGTGTGTGTGTGTGTGTGTGTATGTACATACACTACATCATTTATTTCTGTGATTAAAAAAAGTGTGATTAATGTTGAAAATATTCATAACTGTAATATTATTGACACCTATCAGGTATCATTGGTAGTAAATGATGGTTCTTATTATTAATATGTGGATACCATAATACATTACCAATTAAAGATTTGGAGTAAGATTAAAAAAAGAAATTAATACTTTTATTCAAGAATGCAGTAAATTAACCGAAACTGGCATATACTGACATTATAATGTCAAAAGATTTGAAACGTATTCCTAAATTATCCTTTAAAGTATCAAAAACGGTTTCCATTACTGATAATAAAAAAACATCAACATTTGAGCACCAAATTAATATACAGTATGAAAATGATCAAACTGTAATAACATTTTACAAACATAAATGCATTCTTGATGATCATAAGAGACTTTATTTAAACTTGAAATTGAGATCTTTACAAGCGGAATAAATAATCTTTCCGTTGATTTATGGTTTGTCAGAATCTAGCAGTATTTGGCTGAGATATAGCTATTTGAGAATCTGGAATCTGAGGGTGCAAAAAAATGTAAATACTGAGAAAATCGCCTTTAAAGTTGTCCAAACCAAGTTATATGCAATACATATTACTAATCAATAATTATGTTTTGATTTGTAGGAAGTTTACAAAATATCTTCATGGAACATGATCTTCACATAATACCCTAATGATTTTTGGCATAATAGGAAAATTGATTTTGACCCATAAAAATGGACTATAAAAGAGGGCCTTAAAAGCCTGAAGGATCACGGGCACTGGGCAATTTTGTTCCATTCATAAAAGAAATTTTGTCTCATTTTACAACTCTGAGGTAACAAGAATTCCGAGCAATGAAACAATACCTCAGTTATGCTCTGACCTACACAGTCTGGGTTAAAATACAGCCTCTGAAAAATTCTTTGGCTCTACCACATGCTTGGCTGCGTCTACTTCCATTGGAAATGACGTGACTTGTTCTATCGCTATTCTTATAGACTTTCAACATTCATACTTTCCAGTGGCCATGGCAAAGCCGCAATGACTTACATCTCAGCATGAGGCACACATCTGCTCTGGAAATCACTGAAACACACTTTATAGACGTTATGACATACAGCCACCAAATGTGAATGTGATTTTACTGAAGATTTGTGCAATGCCCAACCAATTCCTACATCAGGGCCAAAACCCATTTCAGGCCATCTGTCACATTTACCACAAAATATCTGACATACCCTATTTTTCATGACATGACTGAATAGAAAGAAAGCTGTAGCATCATGTTAAAAATGCATTTTAGGTTGGATAAATTTAAAGCAGTATTGAACCAAAAACGAAACTCATGCCATTCCAAACTTATATGAGTTGTGTTGAACACAAAAGAAGATATTTCAAAGAATGCTGGTAACAAAACAGTTGCTGGTAGCCATTGACTTCTGTAGTATGAAAAAATACTATGGAAGTGAGTGGCTAAAAATGTAAATACCATTCATTGACTGTCTATGTAATCCCTTTTGTACAATGTAAAATCCTTTGTAGTGTGAATTTTCTGTTCCCTATCTGTCAGTCACTACAAGTTATGACAATAGCCTGGGGTCACGTTTGGAGCCTGGATTCACTCTGATTAGGAGAAAAATGCCAATAAAATTTGGCAAGTGGCATTTGTATACCTGAGCTCCTCCCGAACATACGGGTATAAATGGTATCAAGTGCAACCACTCATCAGGTATTTGCTTTGGAGCTGAGTGTTCTGCATGATTGCGTTCATTGGGAACGCTCACACTTTAGAAAAAAAGAAGAAGCTGGAAGCAGAAGCTGTTTGTCTGGCATTATGGCACAATCAGCAACGTCCCTGTTTGATCAGCGATTCTTCTGGGTGTTTCACAAAAGAGCAATTTCTAGTCGGCTTGTATCTTTTTAAAGATGCCATTCCCGCTGTGTCCTCTTGGGTGTGGTCGTTAGCGAACCTCTAATCACACCTCTCTCTCCTCAGGGGGAGTGCAGGTGAGCCTTCTGCTGCCACCCATCCTGGTTCCTGTGCAAAGGACCACCTCTTGGCACATTAAGGTGAGAGCCGTCTCCATGAATCCAGCCTGCACTGACTGTCCTGTGCAGCTCCCCAGTGAACCGTCTGGGCTACTAGTTTCCTAGTTTCACTCGGCATGCAGCAGGAAGATCAGATGTCAATTACATCATTGAAGGACGGGTTTTCATCTATGAGGATGAATATTTAGCAGGTCGGCCCCTCTCAGGTGCGCGGCCACTGCCTAATTGGAGCCAGAACTGATGGCAACTGTGAGTATTGGGCTGGAAGTGTCCACACGTGCCAGCCCCAAGCCCTCACGGTTGAATGATTGGTGTCTGGGTGTGGACTGTGGATCATGGCCACGTTCCACCCCAGTTCCTTTCTCCCTGGAGGTGCCAGAAGCCGTTTGTCTCCTGGATACGTGCCCAAGGTTCCCACCAAGCCTTTTTGCGATCAGGTGGTAAACCTGCAAGTACTGCCCCTAAAGGAGGGAAGCTCTGAGCAGCATTTGTTTATCACGGAGGTCAGTGGAAAGGGAGAGCTGTTTCCAAGTAGAGGTAGGGTCTACTGGCATACCATTCTCAATCTGGGCGAACCGGCACACCTTTGTGGGGTACTACAATCTTTGCCTTGAGCCACTTTCTTCCCCAGTGATCCCATATGTGTATCTCCACAGTAAGGTTTCCCTTCGGCTTAGTCTGTGTCTCCCTTTGATATACTACTCTGTTGTCTCTGCTGTCAGTCGTTCCTCCCTGTTGGGTAGGACCTGCTTCTGAGACTAGTTCATATGTTGCACTGCCCCAGGTTGGGTCAGTCCATATTAGTATCTTCACATGTTACCTCCTGACATAGGGTGTGACCTCCTTGGAAGGTTCGCTTCCCTATCGTCACTGCCAAGCTGTTTAACAAATACGAGATATCTGAAGTAGTCTCCGCTGAAGGTCGAAATTCCCTCTTTTCGAAAAAATTTACTCACCTGTGCCAAAGTCAGCAAATTTGCTCTGGGGCATTGGAAAAGTGCATGACCTTGCATAGCATTTGTCTGATATGCAGTTGACTGTCAGCATTTTCAGTGCTTTAGGTTGTGACTGGGCTCATGTTGTTTGAACTACAATTATTGCAGAATTGTTGTCAGATTTCATTGGTGATTTCAAATATGAAATTTAATCGTAAGCTTAGTGAACAGTTTGGGAGAAATTGATGTTTCCCAATACAAAGAGATGCCCAAGAGGCATTTCAAAAATGGCCGCAGAGTGACATGACTTGTCTTAAAGAGACTTTGCTAGTAGTGACTGACAGATAGGGAACGTCTCGGTTACGTATGTATCCCTTGTTCCCTGTTGGAGGGAACTAAGATGTTAAGTCCCTTTGCCACAACCTTGAACCATTGCTGAGTGCTGGAACAAGTTCTCGGCTCCTCAGCAAAACCTGATGAGTGGTTGCACCTCTTGCCTTTTATACCTGTATGTTCGGGAGGAGCTCAAGACCCCAGTCTGTCATCATGACATAACACCTCCTTTCCCTCCATCAGGGAACAAGGGTTATATACCCAACATGCATATTTATTGCAAGAGTGACATTTTAACATTTTATCTCACAATTTTTTTTACCTTTACATTTTTTATTCAGTGGTAGAAACAGGCTTCTATAGAACTGTGGCATATAAGCTCAAAACTGCGAGAAAATGAATTGTAACAAAAAGTACATTTTTGAAAAATGTTTTTTTCCCGCAGACGAAACAGGCCTACCAAACAAAACACATCAGAAGGCAAAACAAAAAAACTATTTTTGTTTTTTAAGGTTTAATTCAGCATTGTGAAGTCGTTTATATTCCTACAAATGCTCAAGACAGCTGCTGCTCATCTGTTGAACACAACATGCTCACATGTGAAGCTGAAAGAACTCTGTCATTCACTGCAAAGAAGCATCTCCTAAATGCCTTGAATTAAACGTAACTGAAGCTACGAGGTTTTTAAAGCATACAATTGCTCGATTTATGCAAGCAGCCTTTATACCTTTGACTCAGACTCCAGTGTGCCGGTGTATGGACTTGTCTTGATTTCTTCTATTCCAGTTGGAGACCAAACCTTTCCAGATCTAAAAGACAAAAGCGGCGAGTTGAGTGAAGCCATATACATACATGAGTGTGTATTTGTTTATCTATAACAGATAGCGTTCCTGACTGATACCAATCAACAATGTGCTTGCTTGTCATGAAAATCTCAAACAGTAAATTGGTCCAGTGAAATGGTAAAACTAAAGGGATATTGAGCATCTTTAGAGCAAATGGACGAACAAACGCAGTGGTTTTCCTCTGCCCCCTCTCTTCTTACACCTACATGCACACAGCCATACGCAGATCTGAGCAACAAAGAAAGCTCTGTGGTCCCTCCCTCCCTCTCATGATGGAAACTTCATCACTGAAGCATGAATGCACCCCCTTCTGAGTTGGCTTGGATGTGGCGGGGTGAGGCAATGGCTTCGAAATGAATGTCAAAGTGACTTAGGGTCATCTGGATGTGACTGATTAAAGGATGTTTTCCATATGAAACCCATTCGAATAAAGACGCTTTTTTTCAAATGGAACACTTTTTTTTGTTGTATATAGGGCTGGGTGGCATGACAGTAAGGAGGCCAGAAGAGAAATTGCTGTACTCTGTTTACCAGGAAAGATATGTCGGGCAGGAAAGCTTCATATTGCTCACCCGTGCTGTAAACAGAGATACATAATCAAGGATGTACTATTTAAGAGAATTAACCAAAATAAAACTTTACTCCTTGAGAAGTGTTCTTACTGTGCAGTCTAATGGTTGCTTTTCCTTCATAACAAATACAACATCTAAAAAGGTCAAAACTTTCCAAAATAATATAGAATTGAACTGAAATGCTGTCACAGGTTTGGGAATATTGTGTATTTATTTATTTATGATACTTTGAACATAGGTTTTCTGTGATTTTAACTTTTAATGATAGTTTTTGTATTAATTTTACTGTTTTGAGTTAATGACTTTTGTACTGACACAGATCATTTACTTGTGATGAATATCTTTCAGTTTTGTCCATCTCAAAAACAAAAATTAATTAATTAATATATAGCATTATAAAATAAATAAATATTATATATACAGTATATATAAATATATATATATAAATATATATATATATATATATATATATATATATATATATATATATATATATATAAATCTAGTATTTTCATTATGAAATGATTTAGTTTTACTGAATTAAGTGTCACACTAGATCATACAAAAAATACATTTCCAGGAATATCATAGTACGTTAAATGTAATTACAATAAATGTAATTTAATTTTAATTTCATTTAATCATCATCATTCATTTCATTTAATGTCTTTCTTGCCAAAATGTAATTCCTTCATAGTTTTTGGTAAAATACTCCTAGTACATCAACAACGTGAAGTATTGTGTGTTTGGGAATGAGAGGAAAATGAGCGAGGCAGATGCAGTGGGCAGAAATGACGCACACAATGTACCATTTTGTTTCCACTCTTTCTCCATTATGATCTATCACGTAATTTATAATTCAGAACGTGGCACACAATTATGCTTTGGGAGGCCGTCTATCAACATGAGTCTGAGACACGCACAGTAAGAGACTGACCTCCTCATGGGGACAAATGGGATTTTTTTTAACAAGATCCTAAGAGCATTTGTATGTATTGTGGCTGTACCACATGTACATTTACTTAGGTTTACATAGACAAAAAGATGCATCTAAAACATGCATTTTTGACATGTGATCACCTTCACGTAAATCATAAATCATCACGTGTGAATTCATTTGCTTCTGCCCTCCACTAATATTGAAACCCTTGGTAAATCTGAGCTACGGTGGCTGTGGAAATCAATCTGCATTATTTATCCTTTGATCTATTGCTCAGAAAATACTTTGAATTCTCATTCTCATTAAAATCTCATTGTGAAATGATTGCTTTCTCTAGTTCACATCGGCCACAATTATTTGCACCCAACTATTGCAACGTATTTTGGCAGAGAAAAATTAAAAATGATAAAATAATTGCTTAATGCTAAACAAGATTACATTCCAAAGTCTTCAAATGAATAACATTTATGTAATTGTTTAACCATTACTTTTAAAAAAAAATTTATTCGGTCTAATTTGGCGCTGCTTTTTGACATTTTAAGTCTAAACAGATAGGTCTAATCACCATAATTTGTTAGCATTTGTCTTTATATCGTGTATACTTTTAGGAATAGTGTTAGGATTGGGTTTAGAGTGAGATTAGCAGCTCGAAAGCACTATATACAGTAGAAATACAAAAAAGAATCAGGTCATCCCATTAGCTCATGTTATAAGTGGGTGTCTCAGCCCTGTTGCTAAAATAAAATGTTCCCGTCTATCATATTTTCCTTCTTGTTGGGATTTCTTCAATGAGTAACTGAGTTTCAAAAGCAGAGGGTTTTCTTTGGCTTTCCTGCTTTGTTTCGTTTCCATTTTCAGGAAGGTGAGTAATGCACAGATGTTTCCAGAAAGCACAGCGATGAACTGTTCAAATACAGTTTCCAATTTGTCATGTCATTTTTCATAAGACCCTTGTGGTATGATCAGTGAGCATTTGTATTTAGCTGTGCCCCAGTAATACAAAACAGACACTTATTTACATTTGCATTGTGCATGTATTTGTATCCGAGCTCTGTTAAATTACTTCAATGTTGTTTGTGCCTCACTCACCGAACCAGGATTATTCTTACATGCTACATTTTAGGAGACTGTTCTACAAAGACAAGCATGTGACTTTTTATTTTACGTATATATATTTTTTTTACATGGTAAAATGTTTCCTCTTATCTCAGTCATGGTCAACTATGACTTTCTGAAGAGTGTAAACACAGCAACTCTCATTTTTCCGTCTTTTCACTTAGTCCTGGAGACAACTTGCTCTTCAGTAGCAATTATGATAAGATGTGTTGTCAGAAGCAGGAGACAGCAAATGCTAATAAATCCATTTTATCCTTTAGAGGTCTTGCCCCAAATTAAAGCAGTTCGCAAAGCATGAAAACGCCTGGCTTATGCTGCTAATTTATCATAAATTATGTATTACGTCAATTATAATTGCAACAATTTAAAATAAGGACTAATTTGTTTAGTTAACTATAGTAGGTAACAAAGCATTTATTAATCTTAGTTAACATTTACAAAAGCATAATTAAAATCAAAAGTTGTATCTGTTAATTATATTTAATGGAGGTGAGCTAACAGTTGTACAGTGATGACCAGAATAATTAGAACATGTGAAAAATCTGAAAATATCGATCTTTTTTGCCTCCAAAAAAGCTTTTACAACTGCTACATTTAGGCTTCATGTAAAGTTATTAGAGATTATAAAGTGAGTATATTCTCCTGCAGTAATATAGTCAGATAATATATCCAAATCAGACATAAGTATCATGGTTTTGAAATGAGATTGATCCATTATTCCACTGATATATGGTTTGTTAGGACTAGGCTGAAATACAGCTATTTTAAAATCTGTAATCTAAATGTGCAAAAATTTAAATATTGACAAAATCAGCTTTAAGGTTGCCCAAATTAAGTTCAAAGCAATGCATATTATTAACCAAAAAATAATTTTTTAAATATATTTATGGCAGGAAATTTGCAAAATATCTTCATGGAACATGGACATAACCAACAGAATATATTTTTGTTTATACCACAGCGTTTGTGAACAAGGCTTACATTTAATATAACATTACCCAACGTTTTAAGAACAAAAGCAGATAATTAAGAATAAAACTGATCAACATGTTTAGCAATTTTCGTTTTTTAACTATGCATTCCAGTTAATCTCAATCAGCTAATTGAGTAAAAATGAACTAAATATGGCTAACCAACACAATAAAAACATGATAACATAAAAAAAACAACAACATGATTTTTAAGAATTATTATTATCTGTTCTCTAATAAACTCTTCAAACATAGACAGATTTGCGCATTGAGCCTAAAGATTATTTATCTTACATAATATCTGATTGAAATGAACTTAAACTAATTGTTTGAGCATACATGGACTAATAAAGGCCTAAAGCATTACATTTGAAAGCCCTTTTGTTGTAAACAGCTAATTTAGAGCAAAAGGAGTAGCTTTACTGCATCAGAGATGTATAACTTTGCTGACAGCTAAAACTACCTGGTTAAACCAGCTTCATGGCACTGGCTGTGTTTAAGAAGGGATTGGGATCAAACAAGCAGTCCATTCCTCCTGTAGTATCATATTAATACAAATTGAGCTTCTTGGAAAAACGTATTACAATACAATGCTGGTAAACGCCCCCCGGCCCCCTCATGCAGGATGTCCTAACATGTCAACTTTGCTCGGGACGTCCTGTTTGTTTAACTAACAGCGAAACCTGTTTGAATGTATATTTTCATTTCAAACACTTAACTAGGGCTTGACATCACCCGATCCTTTGAAATTCCCTTTTCAGCTGTCAAGAAACGCCAAACGCAGCTCTTCCCTCTCTTTGTTTCCTCCTCTAAGCTTTCAAATCCACTCGCAATTCGTCACTCGCGCGTCATTATCCACTAAGCACCGAGTCCTGCCCTGTTTTCTCTGTGCCCTTAATTCCTCTTTTTTTTATTTTCTCCGCTCCCCTGCACTTTCATGACCCAGGTCTTATGACTCACTCGGCTTTAAGTCGCTGGCCCAGCAGCCTCTTTCCGACAGCTTCACGACTTGTGGAAACAAATCTTTCTCATCCGCCTTTTCCAGACTCCGACTTTCTTTAAAGAGGAAGGAGGAGGCTCGGGAGATACGGCGAGATTCCCAGCAGCTGTTGTCTGCCTTCACAGCGGCTCGAGGATACGCCAGGGTGCCTTTATTTGAGAGATGTAGACCTTTTTGTCCAGCGCTGACTCAGAGGTCAAGCGGGAACACATCCGGTACTTCCAGTAACCCGACGTGGCACCGCTTAACGTTACAGTCAGAAACACGGATGAGGGGCGTTAAAGGGGAACTCACCACTGGTTTTCATAATACACTTGCTGTCTATACAATAGAAAAACCATTAAAAAAATAACTTGAGAAATCTGAGAAAAGAGGCAGTTCCTAGCTGAGTAAAAGGTAGGAAAATGAGCTCATCTCGAATTTAAAGCTTCCTACAGGTGTCAAAAAAGTTGGCATGGGGGGCAACAAAGGGTTAAAAAAGCATAAATTGTGAAACGATTCAGCTGGGAGACCATCTAGCAACTAATTAAGTTAATTGACGTCAGGTCTGTAACACGATTAGCTATAAAAGGGATGCCTTAGAGAGGCAGAGTCAGACATGAAGATGGGCAGAGGCTCTCCAATCTGTGAATGAGTGGAATACTTTAAAAACAAGGTTCTTGAATGTTAAATTGCAAAGGCTTTGGAAATAATCTACAGTGTTTAACATCACCAAAAGATTCAGACAAATTTCTGTACGTAAGGAACAAGGCTGAAGACTTTTGTTGGATGCCCACTGCATCACTCAAGATTGTGTCATTTACGTTACTAAATGGGCCCAGGAATACTTCCAGAAACCACTGTCGGTGAACACAATCCACCGTGCCATCTGCAGATATCAACTAAAGCTCTGTCATGCAAAAAAGTAAGCCATATGTGAACATGGTCCAGAATTCCAGAAAGTCCAAATTCGATAAATGAAAAATATGTTAAAGTTGACCACAAACTCTTTAGCAGCTAGAAACCTATATCAGGTGAGAATGGGACCAAATTCCAACACTAAAACTCCAGAAACTCAGAGCTTTTGTGCTCAGACATCTTCACACGGTTTTGAAAAGAGCAGGAGATGCTACAAAATGGTAAAAATGCCCAGTAGCAGGCATCAAATTTGAAATATTATGTGCATAGAATTTTTAAATTTCACAGTTTAAACGTTTGTTATGTTATCTAGGTTCTATTGTGAATAAAATATTGTTAAAATATTGGCTCATGTTATCTTTTAGTTTTCATTTTATTCAGATTTAACTTGGGTTTTTTTTTATAAATATTTTCATAATGACATGACAGTCTGGAATGAAGAAAGCGACGACCAACAACTGTTTGGTTATGATTCATATTCGAAATGGTATGTCTGCAGATCTCGCTTTTTGAACGCTGATTACACACTGCTGCCACCTGAGGGTTTGGAGAGTTTTCTTGAGACGCAGAACACAATAGGTTTAGTCTTTGCAACGTGTTCAAGTGCAACTTTTATCCCAGATGCAGACCATAAGCTTGGTTTATCGTGACCTTTGCTAACCTGCATCACTGAGAGATCAATCATGCTGTGACCCGTCTGGAAACGGAAGACCTCCAGATCATCCAGACCTCGTCCATGGTTTCAGGAACGTCTTCAGTCAGAAACCAAATATGTTTATGTAAGTACAGGATTCTGTTCTACTTCAGAATAACATGCTTTCCTGGTCCTTTTGGCTGTAATGTGATGCTCTAATTTTACACGGTCAGCCTAAGCGTGTTATTTCAGCCTCATTCCTCAAACACTGACATGTTTGGACAGCAAATTCATCTGTTTTAGAATTTATGGCTGAACAAATACATTAAAGCAAACATCATGCGGCATAAATCAAATTAAATAATTGAATTTATTACGGTAGTTATTATTATATACAGAGCTGTGTGTATATGGTGTATGTTTGCACATTATTTCAAATATGTTACTGTTTAGTATGTAATTTTTTTTTTTTTTTTTAAAGATTTATTTTTTCCATCTAAATATTATTTACATGTTCCCATTTCATCACCACCAGTGCAAAAAAGCACAAGCACTGCATGACAGTGTAATGTGAAAATACTTGCTAGTTCACAATGTTTCCGGCTATTTTATGCGGAAGTTTGAAAATTGAAATATTGTAATCAAAAATGCATTAAAATATTGCATTCCATTTTTTTTTACAGAAAGTAATGCCTTAAATTAACTTTTTGTCAATGGGGCTGGGTTTGCTTGTTTGTTTTTAATAAGAAAAAAGGATTCTTACATAACTACTTTAAGTAACTTTAATAAGTTACAGCCAAAACCAACTGTAATACCACTGTAATACAGCATAATCAGTTATTTATTTAGTTCGCTGCATTAAGCACATGTTAAGTCCAGTCTTGGTGTGACACGGCTAAAACAACACAGGGCTAATTGTCATAAAAACTGTTGATACTTTATATCAACAGGTTATAACCACATTTTAAGTTTTATGATTAACAACCAACCACTGAAAAACTCGTATTTGTTGACTTGTACTGTAAATGTTAGAGGCCACATATACTATATATAGTGGTATATGGCAGTTGTAACCCTGGTGGGAAAATATGATTTCATGATAGTAAAAATAAGAACTTCCTTTTGGCACAAATAACTAAGAATAATCCAGTAATGATTTCTCCTGAATCTTTAACATAAACTCACATGCGCATTTGGTTTAACTGGAAGAACCTGTTTTTTTTTTGTTATTTTTTTAAAACATGGGTTATAGAAGTCTTGGGTATTCTTTGGCACCTGACCCGGCTTATTTATAACGCGTCACTCATTAATCGTCTTTGCATCTCTCTACTGCAATATTCTCAAGAAGAATATGATTCAGAACGGCGTGTTTTAAGTAACTTCATGTCCATCCAAACGCACGCCGTCTGTAATCAGCACATCCATGCACGCTGGAATGAAACGGTGCTTATCGCGCCAGCGCACAACTCATTTCAAAAGCACAGACTGATACAAATGACTCACTGGCATATGCTAAAGGTCACATACCAATAGATACGGGGGGGCATGTTTTTGCATTTACAATGCTGTCACATGACCTTCAAAGGGGCCGTCTACGCAGGCCATAAAGCGCACCTAAGAAATCAGCAGAGATCAGATGTTGACAAAATTCAGATTCTGTTGTTGCTCTAGTCATGCGGATTCGCGTTTTTTTTTTTTTTTTAAAGCTTGGCTGACGGTTTTGAAATGTGATCAGCTGTGAAGGAAAACTAGAGGAGTCCCTGAAGTTCCCAGTCGAATGCTGAGTATAAACAACCCAGAGTATCCTTAAATAAATTTACTACTCCTATGTGAATGTACCACTTAATGTCGAAAGATGATATACGAGCAGGTCTACCAAGAGTTCAGGGCTTTTCCAAATAACAAGCGCAGCTTGCTCTGAGAACACACGCCAAATATGGCAAGATGCAGCATATGATGCCTCTGGGTGAATCTCACACTCGCGCACAAAAAAAATCCCGTTGGTGTGAAAAGGATCGTCTTTTATCACATTGCCATTTCGATGACGGCTTCAACAGAAAATGACATTCAAGGGTTCCTACCATCAAACAAAAATGGCCACAAAAACTTGTTTCTGTTGAGCAGATTTGACTCTAGAGCAGGGTCGAAATGTACAGGGGATTGCCCCTCAAGTTCAAGATAAAAACGAGATGTGAAAATAACAGTTGTCTAGTGGATCTGATGCAAACGC